>NC_050196.1:9065162-9067662 GCF_008315115.2 Sander lucioperca | reverse complement strand
GTTTTGACTAATGCACTTAAAGTTCCAGGAAAGCTGGATCAGTGGAAAGCCCTCTTAGTGTCACAACTTGTCTTGATACAAAGCTCTGCTCTATGCTGTTAGTCAGAGGGGCCCCTTTCATAGGTAGGGCCCCCAGGGGTCTCAGGCCGAAGAAACCCAACACAAAAATGCCTTTTTACTTGGACGTTGTATGTTGACAGGTGTCGCTGTGACAAGGCTGAGCCAGAATACAGCACTTTGATTAGATTTTGGTGGCCTGCCCAGGTACATTTACAGCAGCGCAAGTTGGTTTTGACTGATTTTAGTATCGGTGATATACTAAAAACAAAAAACCTAGTGTGGCAACAGTATTAATCATTGTTCAGTCATCGCCAAATGTTTAGTGTTATCGTCGATTGAGGAATACTGTCCATTTCATTTGCTAAGAGTAAGGGACATAAAACACGACATGTAGTGAGAGGCATTCTAATGTGACAAAGATCCAAAGGTTGCACTGGTATGAAACCTGGAAACAGGCAACTACAATGTTGAACTACAAGCCAAAAGTCTCAAATCCGATCTCAGACTGTTAATAATGTATAATAAGATGTGTTTCTTATGTAATGGCAGGTGTTTGCAGACTACGAGAAGCTGCTGCACTCTGAGAACTACGTCACCAAGAGGCAGTCCCTAAAGGTTTGACTCTGACTCGTGTATTCATTTGTAGAGCAATATATACAATGTATATCATTGGAGCAGTTCAATTCTTAAGAAACAATAACCTCTCTAATAGATCATTTCTACGTCACATTGTTTTTCTCTCTTCCAGCTCTTGGGCGAGCTGTTATTGGACAGACATAACTTCACGGTGATGACGCGCTACATCAGCAAGCCTGAGAATCTCAAGCTGATGATGAATCTGCTACGAGACAAGAGCCCCAACATCCAGTTTGAGGCCTTCCATGTCTTCAAGGTAAAAACGCCACGCTCATGCATGTAAACACAGCAAATATTGATCCATTCCATTAGAAATAAGTCTACCGAACCCCAAACACTGTGTGTACAGAAGGTAAATTCTCTCTGTAAGCATGCGTTGTATGTAAAAATGTTCTCTGCTGCACCTGTCCTCAGGTTTTTGTAGCGAACCCCAACAAGACGCAGCCCATCATCGACATCCTGCTCAAGAACCAGACCAAACTAATCGAGTTCTTGAGCAACTTCCAGAAGGATCGCACAGATGACGAGCAGTTCAACGACGAAAAGACGTACCTAATCAAACAGATCAGAGATCTGAAGAAACCGCCGTCCTAGAGAAGCATCCCTCCTCTGTCCTTTACCCCAACTTTGTATCAATAGGAAGACATACAGTAGAACAAAAACCCACATTAACAATAACGGTTATTCTATTTAAATCTTCAAGACGTTATTTGTCTTTTTTCTCTTTGTTGGTTCATTTGAAACTTGTTTTTCTTTCATCTGTAGCATGTAGTGCCACAACTCATGGTGTTGGAGGCAGCAGATTTGCTGTTGGGAGAACCAGCAAACGGTTCAAAAGCTTCAGACAAAATGCTCGGACAAAACAGACATGACAATTTTTTTTTAATGCTATTACAGTCAACTACTGTTATTCTCTGCACTCAAGTTGATTTTTTTTTATCTAAATGAAGTAGCTGCAAAACAAAATGTATAATCACGAATTAATGCTTTTGTTTTTTAACAGGGTCAATGTGTCTGGTCGTCATCGCTGAAAGCTTTGTTAGCCAAATGGCAACAGTAATTCTCAGTTGCCTTCTGCTTGCCAAACGTCTCTTTCCTATTGTAACTGCCAAAGCCAACGATGGATCATGTGTTGTCCCTCTAAAACTAAAAAGCATCATCAGACTTAAATACTAACGGATTTTTAGCATTGCCAAGTCAACAAGGAAAAAAGGCTGAAGCAGTTCTCTGAAATTGAGAACACACTACAGGATATATAAAGGCTGATTTGTCTACGATAATAACATTCAAAGATCCCAAAGATTTGGCACTTTAGTAAGTCTAAGAGAGAATAGAGGTGTTTTAGTCACTGTTGACCAAAAATCGCCAACAGAAAATAACAATTGTAGGAATATTTGAATTCTTTAAAATGAAGGGCCTTCTTAATTGAACATTGAGCTGCTATCGGTACGGTAAGCTTCAAACATTTTGATCAGTGGTTCTCTTTGCCGGTGGCTGATAGCACTTTCTGTATGATAATATGATTTTTTTGTGTGTGATACTTAAGCTGATCACTGTTTTCACAATTGCTTGAGGATCATTTTTCATATATATATATATATATATATATATATATATATATATATATGTTTCATTTCTTGTCATGTACAGTTTAGGGTTTGTACACCTGAAGTGAGTGCCATTGTGAGTGAAAACATTGAACATTAACAGGAGGCACTTTGCTGTGTGGAGGAGAGCAGCTGTAAAGATGGCTGTTTGGGTTTCACTCCTTTTCTTTCTGTGTTGTATGTAACAAGTGTTTTGC
>NC_050196.1:9002662-9060162 GCF_008315115.2 Sander lucioperca | reverse complement strand
ACCCCCTAGCGTTATGGCGGTGAAATGCACCGCGATGCAAAGCAACCCCCAACGCAGAACTCCGAAAAGGGAAGCCGTAGGAGCGACGCCGTAGCTACAACGTGGCGTTGACGCAGAAGCATAAAATATCCTTTAGCATAGATACAGGAAACCAGTAGAAAACAGCTAGCCTGGCTGTAAAATAGCCAAATCAAAGCAATGGGAAGAAAGGTGGGCTCACCGATGGTCCCTTGGCCCAGATGACAGCACCCACACCCACCTTAGGGTCCTCTGGAATGAAAATGACAGTTTTGCACATAAGAAGCTGGTGACAAACTGACAGGAACGCTGCTCTTTTAGTTCAGTCTGACCCAAAACAGGATATGTGTGTGACAAACACCGACCTGTTCTATAAGCCAGCAGCCTGGCCTGGATGATGCAATGGCGAGCCACTTCTTGGGATAGTCCCTCGTGATGCGGAGGCAGTGAGCTGGCTAGTGCTGGCTCAGAGGTTGAATGCTGTTCCCTGGGTTACAGGAACAACACAATCAACAACCAATAAACAGCTGGGATTGGCAAACAAGTGAGAAACTGTGAGTGTTTCTCACCTGTAGAAGCCGTAGTGTTGCAGCGGCACCGCAGCAGCCACAGTAGCCAGAACCTCCACCAGCTCCCTCATGTTGTGTCTTAGGTTGGAGAAGTACGGCTCCACACAGAAGTTCTCCAGACCCATGTGGGTCAAAATCTCCCGGTGCTGCTGAGACGTCCTGACCAGGAGCTGTCTGGAAAAATCCTTCAGGAGCCTTGTCCGCTCTCTGGAAAGCAGGAATTTCTCCTATTTAATATGCAACACAACCAATGAAACTGAAATGCAAAGATAGGTAGGTACAGTACAGTACCTGTGGAAGAGTGTGTCTGTGTTCAGCCCCGGTTCATCATCAATCATTCTCTCTATGAAATCACACTCTCTGGACGTCTCATCAACAAACTGCGCCAGGCCGGGCGCCAGCGGCTGCAGCAGCACGCAGATGTGGGGACGGCTGTTGGATTTCAGCTTCTCCGCTGCCACGGCGTCCAACGCAGCATCCTCTGTGATGCACTCAGGTGGACTGTGGGAGCTTGAGTGCTTTGCAGAGGTGGACCTCAGCATGCTGACCTCGGGGTCTCCGGGCCAGAAGGAGATCTGACTGACTCCAGCTAGAGAAGAGAAAACAGTATTTGTATCCAGTTACTGTTCCATTTTTCCCAGCGGAGGTGGAGCCAAGCGTTCCAAAGTTCAGCTCAGTGCTCATTTCTAATAGGTCAGTATGATTGTAATATCCTGCAATTTACAACAGTGTGACAGCATCTGGACAACATGCTCGACTGCCCCTTTAACATACACTATAAAAGACAGGTTATATAAAAAGTGGGTTGGGAAAGGAAGCAGGATGGGGTTTATATATTTGCACAAAATGATACAACCCCATTTAGTAACTCACTACTTTGAAAATAGCTAGTAGTCACTAAGACCTTAGAACCTTGTGTAGTGGGGAATGCTCCCCTAAGGGAAAGTAAATATATAGTAGTGTTGAATGCAGCCTTGACCCGACCCCTTCCCCTGGCCAACCCCCTCATTAGGGCTAGGATATATAAGACACCTGTGTTCCTTTGCTCTCCTTCTGCTTCCTGATCTGTCCCTGCTGTAGTTTTGGCTGGTGTTTGTTGCCCCAGGTATGTGAAAAGAAAACCATTGCACATTTCTACATTAAACAGTCATTTGTAGTTGATTCCCTTCAGTTTGAAGCACTGTGGGGGTCCCTTCACTTTTCTGCATGTGAGTAAGTGTGCTGGGACACAATTTAGACTGCACCACTTTGCTGTGAGGTAGCCTGCCTCTCCACAAGTGGCTTCAGCTTGGTCTGGTTTATTTAGGTTACTTTGGGCTGGATTTATATTGTTTTTGAAACTTTGTATTTATATCAAGGTGTTTTTATTGATAATTGCGATTTACACAATTTTATCAAGTGCTTATTTGAGCAGTTTCAGCCCCTGCCTTTTATTTTGCCTAATCAAAATCAAAACATTTGGTATACTTTGACCCTAGGAAATACTAGGTGCCGTTGTCGGTTCTTTCATTCAATTCACTTTCTGGTGAACCTCGCCACACTTGCACACTTGGTCATGACTATAGGAATAGCTGTTGCAACTCAATCTTTGAAACGAGCAATTTCAGTCCATTTAGAGTTGAAATATTAAGAGGCAATAATCCCTCGGACAGACATCTTTCTCTGTTCAGGGATCAACATATAGAACTCAAAATGGATCATGAATGGGATTATTTTAAAAGTAAAGAATTGGTCATTTAGTGATGTTTCTGTAAATACTGTGGCCTCTAATTTCTCAACCTCTTTGTATAGAATCTAGTATCTAAAGTCCTTCCCTCTCTCCTCACCATTGATGATCATTTTGAGGCAGGTGGCACAGGGTCTCCTAGAAAAGTACAACTGACAGTCAGCCAGGCAGGCGCCATGGTGGATAATGGCTGCCTGTCCTGCGTGGAGCTCGGGTCCTGAACAGTGGAGTCCCACCACCTTACTGTCCCGCACCACCACCAGACCCATCCTGCGGATCTGGAACACAGCACATTTTATTACTTAACAGGGAGTATGCTGGGGTGTTACCAGTGACAGACTGGCCATCTGGAATTTGGGCAAATGCCAGAAGGCCCGCCCCCCTATGGACCACTACTGATAATGTCGTTAGTTAATTTTGATAAGTTATTTTATGCATGCAGCCACAAATATTTCTAGATTGTACTGCTGCGAGGTGCGTGGAAAGATTCACTCGGAAGACAAATTTACTTTATTTCCAAGCTAGGTTATTGACAAAAATAGGGCCGGTGTGTTGCAAATGCCAGGGCTGTTTGTTAACCCAGTCCGTTACTGGGTGTTACTACAACTCACTGTAGTGTCGATTTGACCCCAAACTTAGCATTTTATTCTATATGGACTCTGTACGTTTTGTACACCAACCTCACTGTGGTGATCCTCTTGACGTTGCTCCTGTGGGAACTGCTCCATCCATAAGCTCAACAAGGTAAACAGGTTTACCTTTGATAGCCTGGGGCCATGACCTGCAAGAGGGACAATAAAAAGATATTGTCCTTGCTTTGCTACAAAATATCCTTGTGCAGGTGTAATCAATCTGGCTGGTGTGGGAACAAAGTCATGTATGTGAAGGAGAGCAGGGGTTCAAGGTCGCCTCAGGCTGCTTTCACGTCTTCAAACTGCAGTAAAATAGTTACAGCAGCAAAAGCAGGCTCTATCCCATTATCTTATTCTGAAAAACTATGGCTTATTGTAATGACCATGCATCTAACATCTCATCTTTACCACCAAAAATGACTATACCCATAGCACTACTGTAATTTAGGGTTGACTCCATTTCTTAGAACAGATGAAGTAACTGAATTGTACTTTTTTTGGTGTAATAAGTTCAAAACTGCCAGCATACAGGGTACACTAGAGCTAAACGTTTGAAAATGTAGGAGTTGTAAATAGACAGGATCTGGATTGTTCTCCAGTGAGGCCTAATCATAACACAATTCTCTTCGGCGGTGGTGGCGCAGTGGATATGACACATGCCTTTGGTGTGGGAGAGGCGGTTTCGATTCCCCTGCGCTACATCAACCAATATGTCCCTGAGCAAGACACTTAACCCCCTAGTTGCTCCATATAGCAATTGTAAGTCGCTTTGGATAAAAGCGTCAGCTAAATGTTAGGCATTTCACTCCACTTTCAGCCTCACTAGTCTAGACCAATAGAGCTAATACACGTAACGTACAATTAAGTATATTACCATATGGTAATTTCCTTTGAGATAATCCTGATGATTGACACACACTGCTTTCATTCACTCTATGAAAAGTCGTAGCTGCTATGTTAGGCTGCATAGGAGAACTATCCCCGTCAGTACTCTCTCATAAATCCCCTGCTTTATGACCGAACAGAAACCCACAGCCTGTATATATTTAAGCCATAACATGAACTATTTCTCTCTCCAGTTGGCTCACCCTGTAGGCCTATTCTGCTTTCAGTCTGGGTCATACTGTCCCTTTTATCTCCACCTGGCATGGTATGGCCCGGATCGGCTCGGTTCCTTATCTCGCTTTCCTCCATTCAGTCCGCCAGCTAGCGAAACTAATATCTTGTCCTGGTTTCCAATAAGACAAGTGCAACTAGCAAGATGAGAAGCGTTTAAGCGGCAGTGATGTTGACCTGTGGGGCTTCTGAGGCAAGACAGGTGATCACTATTTCATAATCTGCTTCAAAATAAAAGCCTTACGGGCGAACCAAAATTCTTATTTGCATAAACAAATAAAAACAGCACATCTGTTCTCATCCTGGTTCCTATCGGCTTGATAACTTTCGCGTTATTTCCGCAAAAACCTCTGACGTAACGAAGAGGGCGGAACAACGAGTGGTTTGTTAAATATCAATTTGCTCCACTAGGTGGCAGCACACTATCACATATACAGTAACTGCTGCTGTTAATACCCTATGAAGATTGAAGAGTTAGCTACTTTGGTATGATGAAACAAAATTAAATGCAAAGAATCACTGCAATGATAAGAAATAAGACATGATTTTAACTGTGTGAAGTCTAATCCCATATGTACACAAAAATAATGAATTAATAAGGGACTATGTTAGTGTAAAATATGCATTATATGGAAGCAAAGCAGAGTTTGAGTTATTTATTTCTTCACAGAAACATGTAAGTCCATAACTAAATATAAAAAAAAATTGTCAGTTATGTAACAGCAAAAATCCCAATATTGTAATGCTGATCACCTCAAGGTAAACCATTGTGTTACAGGTGGAACTGAAACCAAATTACCAGCAGTTCTATACACTTGTCCTACGTAAATAATAGATTACCAAAGCAATAAAAATATACTTTAATCTTAATACACTGGACAAAACAATCAAGTTTGCTTTTCATATAAAACAAGACTGTAAACCTGCTCCTCATTCCACTAAGGCATTACCTGCCACACAAACCTAACCTCAATGCATTTGTAATTGTTTTCTAACCTGAATAATACTGTGCTTTAATAATAAACAGAGAACTGAAATGGTTCTTTCAAGCGTCTGAGTGCATCAAGAAATCGAAACCTAACAAGAAACAGAAACTGATCTCAGCGGTCAGCTGACCTGGACAATAACACCAAACGCTTTCCTACAACACCCAGTGATGCAACAGAAAATAAAAACTAGGACATGCAGGCATTTTTGGGTCATAAGCCCAATAACATAATAGAATATAAATTAAACATCTAAAGTGTTCATATTGCTTTAGCTTGCAGCGCTTTGTGGATTTTTACTGTATCTACAGAAAAACCTGCAGAAAGCGTGAGAAATGACCAAGGAATTACGGAATACTTTGGTCTTCCTGAGTCTGCTGTGTTGCCCAAATAACATTAGCAAACACGAGCCGATTTAAACAGTTTCCGTGAAGGAGTTTGTTTGTTAAAGCGCCCAGTTTAAAAAGGAATATAAGGTAATCCTTGGAATATACAGTGTCTGCAACATAAATCTGCATTAGATACATTTTTACAACTTTTACACTCGGGAAGGAAGGATAAAAAGCTGCTAGTTAACGTAACCGTGACTCAGTGTTTACTGTTGCTTTCTAGTGCAACATATTTTAACTCCGTTTTCTAGTCTTCCCTTTCACAGCATTTTAAATGATTTGAACTGTTAATATTTTACTGCATATGACAAAGAAGCGACTGTAGTTTCTTAAAAGTGCCAAAAAGCGAAATTCCAAGTCAGGCAGAATAAACACAGGAAATGAAAACAGACTTGAGTATAAAACAAATCATCCTACATCCCATAATGGTTTTGAACTTCCAAAATGTACAGAACACCAGCTAAGAGAACAATTACAATAACCAACGAAGTGACCCATAACAATGACACAGTAGCATCTGGATCAATTGGGTACAGCATGTTGATGGCTTAAAATGGGACTCAGCTTCACTTCATCAACTCAATAGCTTCAAGGGTTAACATTACATTTCAAAGGTTCAACATCCAAGAGTTTCTTTTTCCTAAACACAAAGACTGCAAATGATTAAAAAAAAAATGGAAAGCAGATGTAACTCAAAGATGTGTTTCAGTACAGTGGTATTAATATCCTGGCCAGTGTTAAGTTAGTTATCAAAGCTCTTATAACTATACATCTCTTTCAGGTCCCTAACAACTGAAATAGTTGTTTTTTATTCCTTCAAGGTATTTGGTCGTCCATATTTACTTTTCCAGAAGTAAAGGAAGACATGTCAGAACATGGCAGAGAAAAATGAGTTCAAGTATACATACAGCCCGTCAGGAATACAATGCAGTGCGACAGAGAAAGGTGCCATGACTTTGTTGAGCGACTCCACAGGAATTGGCCAAAGTGCTGACTCCAGATCCATCGATAATGCAGCTTCAATTCCAGCCCATCTTGTAAATGATGCTGCTTATGTGCCAAGGTAAATATTTAAAGCTTTCTCTTAGGAATGTGATCAGACCTATGTTTTATTTTTTTTAATTTTTTTTTTTAGCTCTGCTGCTACAGTCGGAGCACAACCACATCCACTTGGTCAGAATATAGTTTATAAGAGTATCGCTTAGTTCTTGAAGGCTCCGCAACGGCTAGCTTTGCTGATAAACTCCTTGAGCATTGCTCCATCCACCTGCCAGAAGGCTCCAGTCTGAGTCACCTGAGTCAGATGGTTTACACAAAACCTAAAACAAAACAATTCCAGGTCCTAGAAAAAAGACAAATGATATGAGATAGGATTAGAATATACATTATGTAATATAAAAAAATTGACACGATCCCTCTGATCCTTCATGTATAACACAGTACAGTGTAGGAGCCATTTCTAGAATAGAGGTGCATGTAATATTGTTCATGTAGTTCACTGTGTGTTCACTGGGTGTCACCTTATTCTGTGGAACTTCAAATCAGGTGTTACAAGACGGGAGGCTAATTTTTTATCGTCTTGCCAGGAGAAATGCTACTGTGATTTATAAAAAAAGTGTTGGCTTTATAAGAGAATTTGTTGACTGCAGTAATGGATTCTTACATCATTACTATTTGATGGAAAGTTCAGATCCAATCCTATCCAATGTATGCAGTTGCTTCAAATTCAGACTTATTGTCAAGTATATGAAAAAATAATGAAATTGTAAAAGTAGGGTGAATCATTACACCCAGGCATTACAGTATTGTGGTATACAGTATGTCAGTGTATATTGTACCTCTGCGTCATATCGTATGGCGGCAGACAGCAGGGTGAAGGCGTTTCCGACAGTGATGCCTCTCTTGATGATCTGCTGACACAGACGTTTCAGCCGGTTTTCACAGTAAGAGGTGGCCAGGTCCAACAGGCCTGCAGCCAACACACAAACGCACACAGGTGAAGGAAATAAATAGAAGACATACAAATGAGAAAACACAGTATTTGACAACTGTATGCGTGCTAACCGATGGCGTCCTCAGGTGGAAGGTCAACGGTGTCTGTGTAGAGAAACTGCAGGAAGGATCTGTAGACGGGGTAGGAGAACTGGCCGATCTCTATCACCTCCTGCTGATCCTCCGTCCACTGGGAGCGAAACATGGACCGGAAATGCTCACACCTACTCGAAACAAAAGACCTCATCTACACTGTATATATGGCTGGGTATGGAAAAAGAAATGCTGTCATTGATTTATCATGATTACTTTTTGGTTATGCCTTAAATGCACATGGACACACGCACCTGATCTTCAGCACAGCTTTGTGAACGTGAATGCACTTGCCGTCAACGCTGAATTTCAGATCAGACGTTTCTGGATTGTCAAACTCTTTCTTCAGAGCCTCTGCAACAGTCATGAAGCCATCATGCTCTGAAATAACGCAGAACACAATAATCAAGCTTCATCCCCTTATTCAAGTTATGTTTTAAAAACAGATTTACATTAGCAAAATAATCTCTCTCTCACCCATAGACATGAGCCTCCACATGACGGAGGGTGTGCCGAAGCAGGCGAAGACGTCGTCGGTGTTGCTGAAGTGTGTGAGGTGTGGAACGATGATGGACTGACCCCGACACTGACCCCACATATACACCTGGGAGGTAAACCTTGTTACTTGCAGCCAAATCACAAACATCATCGTTGTATGACACAAATCAGAGGCAGTTCTGTCACACTATCATGGCTTACTGAGACACTTAGTGAGGATAGAACAGAGCCATCGTTAATATTAAAGCGTTGTGACCGAGATATGCACTGAGCGGGACATTGTACAGCTGAAAAATAAACATGTCAGTGTTCTCTGGCGGATTAGCTATGACCTAAAACTGAAATAATATCCAAGACAAGGGAACAAGGGAACAAAGAATACAAACAAAATACTGTATGCACATAGTATAAAAGGTGGCTGCGATCAGGATAAGCTCTAATCTTATCAGGAATGGATAACACTGCACAAATCCACTCATGTATGAACTAAATACATATGGTGCCATAGTACACTAGATTAATTGCATATGTACCTGCCCGCTTTGGGTCTTGGCTGCTGAAGTATGTGTTGAATGGCATGCTGCGACCTCTACAATCCTGTTAAGTGAGAGATGTGTTAACAAATTGGCATGCTTTCAATTTTAAGTATAGAATCACATGGAAACTGTTAATATTGTGTTATAGCCACAACAAGAAAAACGGGCAGGATAGTCATTGTTTATGAAGGAACAATCCTATGACGAGTTCCTTATGCCCACTGACAACAGGAGGGGAAGCTGAGGTACAGAGGGAGGAAATGGGGACAGGAAACAGGAAGTTGAAGTCTTAACAGGATGGGAAGAATGTGCCTGTTTATTCTCAGAATACAAGGAAAATCAGCCCCTCCTTCTCCCCCTACCTCTCTTTGTCAGCCATGATTTGTACAGGGCTGAGGTGGTTGTTCTTGTTGCCAGTTCCCAGTTGACCGTAGGTGTTTGCTCCCCAGGAATACAGCAGCCCTTCGTCTGTTAGTGCCAGGCAGTGGCTGTAGCCTGATACAATCTGGAATACAGGGAATAATCTGTGAAGGAGTCATGCATAGAGACTAGTATGTGATGAACAACCCTGGCATACACAACATCCCTACACAGCATTAAGTTGCCGTCTCACCTGTTGCATACACAGCCCTTGGAGTACAGCGAGGCGACAAGGTGTCAGCTGGTTTCCATTGTTTCCAATACCCAGCTGTCCATTACCATTGTAGCCCCAGCCATAAACCTAGATAAACATGAACAACTTTACTGTATAAAGTTCAGATTTCCTTAATGGGATCAATAGGATTTCATGTAATGCCATTTTAACCTCTCCGTTGTCGATCAGAGCCATGGAGGAGGTCTGTCCACATGTGATGCCAACAGCAGTCTTGCCCTGCAGGCAGCCGGTGACTCTCCTGGGGTAGGGCTGGTTGGCTGTGGAGCCTGAGCCGATCTGGCCACAGTTGTTATAACCCCAAGCGAAGACCTGGAGGGGCAAGGAAGGCCGGTCAGGACCAGGGATGCAACACAGTCAAATTGTAACAGTTGTAGCACAATTGAAAGACAACTTTACAATGATGTAATGTTTTCATATGGCTTCATGGCTTTCGGATTTAAGTCTGATGTGATTTCACTTTCATATTTCTTAGGTGGTAAGAAAGAGCTATGTGTGAGTAATCCTGAGACAATTTGTTACATATAATATTTACACAACACTGTCTTTCCTGACACACACACACACACACACACACACACACACACACACGGTTTAATGCCTTGGGGTTAAAGATAAGCTGCTTAGTCTGCAACAAGCAGAGCAGGAGTTGACTACGTCATGGTTTTCAAGTGACCCATCTAAAAGTAAACATGAAACACAAACATATATGTAACTGTAAGGTAAATATGCCGTTCCCATTCCATGGTTAACGTAATGTAAAATTATATTATTTTTTTTTTAAAGATTATTTTTTGGGGCATTTTAGGCCTTTAATTCCACAGGACAGATGAAGACATGAAAGGGGAGAGAGAAGGGGAATGACATGCAGCAAAGAGCCACAGGTCGGAGTCGAACCCGCGGCCACTGCGTCGAGGAGTAAACCTCTATATATGTGCGCCTGCTCTACCAACTGAGCCAACCCAGCCACACTGTAAAATTATATTTAATTTTTATTTTTTATTTTAACTCCGTTAATGATGATGAAAGTTACAGAGTTATGGAAATAACGGTTACCTCTCCATCCTGAGTGAGGGCCATGGAGTGATGTGAGCCACACGCCACTTCTCTCACTTTCTTGTTCTGTAGGTTGGCGGTGATCAGCAACGGGGACACACCCTGGTTGGTATTCCCATTCCCCAGTTGACTGTAGCCATTGTGCCCCCAAGCAAACAGCTGTCCATCTGCAATAAATAAACACAACAGGTCAAGATCAGAAGAGTCAGTGGCTCACGAATCCAGATTCTAAGCTCATTACATTTCTGTGAAAGGAGCCATAGCTACAGGTCAGATGACACAAGCAAGTACCTACCCTCTGTGGCCAGTAGGACATGAGGCCCGCTTCCATAGCTCAGGCTAACTACCTTCTTTCCCTGCAGGAAGTCCAGTTTCTTTGGCACAACGGTGCTCAGACTGTCTCCTGTACCAAGGCAGCTACTGCTGTTTAACCCAATCACAAATACCTGGGAATAACACACACACACACACACACACACACACACACACACACACACACACACACACCTTAATATAAAAAGGTTTTTGTTACCAGTAACCAAACACAGGCACAGAAAAGGTACAGAGAAATCCAAGAACACAATGTGACGCAAACTAAATACAAATATGTAGGTACAACAATAGAGTGTAACAACCGACTTGTGTAACATTCCGGCTTACATGGTGTTATAGGGGTCTACTAATAGTGGTATGGGGACATTTCAGTCATAAGGAGAATGAAAACAAGGTTTCCTGCAGTGTTTTGTAGCAGAGGTGGACTTGGTGAGATGTTTATTTTAAAGGCTTTAAATTTAGATAAATGAAGACTTTCAAAAGAGGCAGGATATACTGGTGCCTCACACACACTCCTCACCTCATTGCCATGTGTGATGTAGATGGCTTCATTAGCAGAGGTTCCAAAGACACAGGCCTGTCGGACTGTGGCTAGTTCCTCAGTGCTCAGCAGAGAGAACAGGGGCCACTTACTGACGTCCACCATGGCTCCCGCAAGGCTCAGCCTTCCTTGTCGAGGAGGAGCAGTCAGGGCTGACGGGGGGAAGGAGGGAGGAATGGGAGGGGGATGACGAGGAGAAGGGACGATGTGAGGACAAGGAGGAGGTGATGCTGGAGGAGGTGGGGAGCAAAGACCAGAACCATCCCTGCTGACACTTCAGGAAGGACAAGATGAGAGGTAGTTGTGAATAAATGGAGCAAGGCAGAGAAAATGTCTCTCTTAAAGAAGGGTCTTCTGACAGAAAACCACATTAAAAACAACATATTTATATTAACAGACTGGGTTTCATAAACCAGTAGACACATACACATTCCAGACATACACAGACAGATGCGCTCAGTGGTTCTAGCCATATGTGAGAATCAGAAGCTGAAGAAACTAACTCTTCTACTTTAAGAGAAATGGAGAATCCCTTGTTTAAGCCACAACTAACTCATGGAAATTAGGCATGGCATGCAGTCAAAGCAGCACAATATTATAGCAAGGCTTTATGCTTCGTATTCTTGGCACATTCTCAACACAAAATCTGTCAATTCAATGTATTATTGCCTTATAAAAGCAATTGAGTGATATATTATAAGACGTTCTAGCTTGTTACGGGGACCTTTAAATTGCTAAATTATTAAGTGGAGTTCGGCATCGCGCTCTCTCCAGCGGAGCTAGCCAAAACACATAATAGAGCATTGTCAGCGAGCTAAAACTGTTATCTAACGCAACTGTTCCCTTTGAAGCTATGTGTAATAAAATCCTTTCATTTAAGCCATTTATATAAGGCACCACAGAAAGCTAAGTGGCACTGAAGCATATTGTAAACAAGAGAAGCTAGTGGCTTAACGTTAGTTAAGCGTTTTCCTGTGCTCTTCCTACCTAAAGCATCGCTCCATGACGAGTCAACTGAGAAAAGAGACACACAGAGATAGATATTTAATTACAGTATCAATATCAGTAAAAACACCCACGTCTGCAATATGTAAACTAATGGTACAAAGTTACCCGACTAGAATCGTCTCCCCGCTGGTGTGGTGTCAACAGTAGAGCTGCCTGCCCTGTATCGATTGGCCAGTTTTTCGTTTCCTTCATTTCCGGCAGAGTAGACTATACATGGGCGTATTACTGCCCCCCTCTGGTCATTGGTCGAACAGCTGTTTTAAATATGTGGTTAGGCTGAAGTTCTAAGTAGCCTACTTATTAGATAGCTTAGTCAGAACCATTTATAATTTATTATCATTGAACCAAAACATGTGTGATGTACATCGGGAGAAAAAAGGACATCAGGTTTGTAACAATTGTTATGGTTACAATTATTTAATTCTGAGAAAGTTAGCATCATGTCAAAGCAAATTCATACAGCACATGTTCGCATTTAAGGGATATGGTTATATTGAAGACATATACATATTTACATATTACATACGATTACATAAATGTGTCAACTGTCATCCCTTGTGGCTCATTAGCCCCTCCCCCTCTCTTTCTCTTCACCTAAAATAGACAGGTCAGTTCCATGCAACATTCATGTAACATGTAGTTAAATGCCAACCCAGTATTTTAATGTTAATGTATGTTGTTCTTTTCACAACGCCCATTCGTTATTAGTCACACATTCAAGTTAAGTTAAGCAATATTTTATAAAAATGTACATCTGCATATCAGTCATACAGCTATCTATACGTTCTGATGATTCCTAAGTTTTGAAACTGCAGTTAAAAAAGTAAAAAATAAAATGTACTTGTAGTGTAGCTCTCCTTGACAACCAGCAGGTGGAGTCCTGCCACATAGATCTGGGCTCATCGGCTTAGATGTGCTACGTCCCATAAGATGCTCTTAAACAGTGCCAGAGGATTAGAGTTTAGACATTAGGGTTTAAATATGGGCTCAGTTCAGTTGTCATGATGTCATGATGAATTATGACGGTTTGTAAACATTGGAAATTATTCATTTAATTATTTTGATATTATATTATATTCTCTAGGAAATTAGAATCAAGTCCAAATATGTTTATTGGGGCTTGTCTTGGTTCGATGTGCCCAAAAAAAAACATTTTTGTGTGTTTTTTTATTTATAAAACATGTTTTATTTATAGACAGATTAAATATAAAGTCTTACTAATCAGGATAATAATTTCCTACTTGGATTCTTTGTCCAACAGCACCGAGCAGCACTTGTGTTGCAGTCTATTCTGTGGCTTAGTGGACAGTTATATGATATTCCCTGGATGCGGGTTTTTCTCTGGGAGCTGGTCATATGTTTAATACATCCATGGCTGCAGCCAACAGATCAATACATCAGGCTTAGTGTTAACACTGGCGTCAACTGGCTCCTATACTCAGTCTACAAATCTGCCACTCAGACGGTAGTGCTGTCAGTCTTCTGGTAGTTTTGTATGTTTTGTTGTAGAGGCTGGTATGAGTTATAAATCGCCTTCACTCAAGGTATTTACAGTAAAAAAAAAAAAAAGTGGTTCAAAACAACGAAAGTTCATGAAAAGTTTTACATTTGAAGTTTTTTACATTAAGTGTAAAACGTACGAAGTATTTTGTAGACATAAACGGTTCAGATTTATAGAATATTTAGTGTAAGGTAAAAAACTTGGTAAAAACTGATTTAATGCACCACCCGGCGCGCATGCTAATCAAATCAAACACACCCACGTTGTTGCGTCAAAACAAACCGAAAACCGGTGAAAACAGGTGCATGCTGGTCCTAGCTAAAATACAAAATGCTGACTTTGAGTAACAAACTTTGTGGTGGAGCTCCCAGCAGGGCGACTTCTACATTTACTTAAAAACTTCTACTTTCAGTGAGGTGTGTAAGGCCTTTCTACTGTTTGTGACAATAAAACCTGTCACAGTTGTGACTGCAGGACACTCTTTCAGCTCAAAACCTAGCTAGTCGGACGTTCTATGTATCAGAGAGGCTGCATCGACTCGGTTTATAACCTAACGTTAGTGGGACCAAAGAAGAGGCTGAGTGGACTGGCTATCTTTTGCATTGGAAATGAACGACCAGAGAAGTTAAACCTGGAGTAGTTTGAGGGGAACTTCGCGGTGCTCAAGACTCGAAGAACTAGCTACGTTCGGACCATAGATATACCAGGTGAGTACAAACAAACTTGTACGTTAGGAGGACGTCCACTGCGTTGCCTAGAAACGTAGCGTTATGTGTGCGTGTTGTACGACAGAAAAGTTAGCTGCTGTCGAAATTATAATGTCTTCACATCTCTGTTTTTACTGCCTTGGTGAGGCTTTATTCTGCTGTTAAAGTGGCAGGTATGAAAGCCTTGTCTGAGTTTTGTCCACTTTTTTGGTTAACTCTTGTAGACTGAGGAAGACGGTTGTATATAAATACTTGTTAATCAGTTGTATGCACAGGCTGCAAATATCTGTCTATAGAGAATGACTTTATTGTTGTCCACATACTTTTTACTTCTGAGTA
Organism: Sander lucioperca; assembly: GCF_008315115.2. Classification (NCBI taxonomy): domain Eukaryota; kingdom Metazoa; phylum Chordata; class Actinopteri; order Perciformes; family Percidae; genus Sander; species Sander lucioperca. Next base: position 9,045,470 of record NC_050196.1, on the reverse strand, counting down.
GGCTACAAGTTATTTAAACTTTTACGTAAGTCAAATTTCTTTAAAGTTGCAGTACGTTTACTTGAGTCGATTATTAGTATTCTTTCCATCCCCACAGATTATATAGTTCTTTGCAGGAAACCTTCGAGGAAATTTAAGGAAAGTGTTGCCATTTTTTTCTCCAAACATGAAGGTCTACACTTTACAGTTTCAAAACGCTCCCCATGCTGACAAGAATATAATTATGCAGGTAGAGTAATTGCATCCTAGTGGAAAAACACTACACCAAAAACTATTAGGTGCAGCCTAAAATGTATTCATTTTAAATTGTCGAATGTAAAACCTCCCCAAGTTGCTAAAATCTAAAAAAATACATGACATGACCCCATTGTCCTTAGCTATAAGATATAACTGATCTATAAGGATTTGCTTGTTCATATTCTGCAACCTTAGACCAACCTGTTCATGGTCATTTTTATAGGGAGGCTATAAGGAAACTGCCACTAATATACAGTTTAAATATGCCCTGTTCTCATAGAAATACATTAGCTTTCTAATACAATAGGTTACATGTAGAAAACAGAAAGAAAGACGTGCTTTCAGGGGCCACCATGATCTTTCTATACCCCTGCAAAAAGATTTATAATGAGTTGATACCTTTTGGAGTCTTTCTGATGTCAAATATCTCTCTGACTGTTGTAATTAAAAGTCACCTCTTTTCTGGTTCATTTGCATTTAATGAATTCCTACTGGCTGCAAGCGTCACTCTCAGATTTCAGTGTTTTGCTTCCTCCTTTTTTCACTCCCCTTGTTTTTCTCTTGCACCCTTCTTCCTCCCACACCTTCTTTCCCTGTTCCTGCACCCTCACTGCTGCCTTTTTTCCAGCTCCACTACCTTCTGTGTGTAACAAACACAGACATAATGTACACAGGCATGCAGCTGTGGCTGTTTGCTGTTGGAGCTGAAGCCTCACTCTTTGTGCACACAAATTATATTTTGCCCCTTGATGACAGCAATCCCATGCTGCAGCCTTGAGCTCATCAGAACAATACAAGCTGTGAACACAGTGTGAAAAAAAAAAATCTGCCAGGCATCAGTCATCCTGCAGTAATGACTGTGTGTATCTCTTATGTATGTGTGGTCCTTGTTGTGATGTCAGAATATACAAGACTAGATGAGCAGTAAACATTGCTGTTTGTGAATACCATTATCCTGGACTCATTTGCTGATACTGCAATGCAGCTGAGAGTGGTGTCTGTTCCAGGAAGTTCAGTTTGTCTGTTTGTCTGTAATTGGTCATTTGTACCACTGCAGAATTTCACTCATTTGAGTGTGTGCCTGACAACTTAGAAAAATGCAAATGGTGTGCAAGGGAGAAGGGTGAAATTCAGCTTAGATAGAGCTTCATAAATGGGTCCCTGTTGTCTGACAGAAAGTCACACCAAATGCACCTACAGTATATACAGTTTGGTGTGTTCAACCTTTACATTTGTCATATTCTGCAGGATGTTTACTGTCTCTACTTTTGTCTTTAAATAGTATATGTCTTTAATTTTCTTTTACTAAATTCCCAGGTCTGCACCTTTTATTTCTGTCAGCTCCGAGAGGGGATGTTATTACACTGCAAACATCAAAGGCACTTTATACTTAAGCATTTTTTTCCCTTTTCCTCAGTAAAACGGCTGTTTTTGGGCTTAGGTTTAGAAATTGACTGAATCCCAGGCAAATGAGCCACAACCATAGCTAGAGAATGGATGGTGTGTTTTAGTTCCAGAAAACGCTCTAAGGGACTTGATGGTGTGTGCTAGACCGATTTTTCTGTTTAAAAAAACAAACATGTTCTATCATTCACTGGCATTTAATTATTTCTCTTATAAAGACACACAGACGTGACTTGGTGATTTGTATCTGCGGAAAAGTGAAGTCTGGTCTGTTTATTGCTTTTCGTTGTGGTTTTGTTGGTTTAATGGGTTTGAAATGTCACTGACACTGTGATTACGGTCCAGAGACTTCACATGCATGTCAACAGGATAATTAAGCTGATGTCCAGTGATAAGGTTTCTCGCGCGTGTGTTTGTGTTGTGAGTTTGACCAGCTAATGGATGTGGATTCAGCACTATGGACAGCGCCACTGCAGCATTTTCAGCTCCGTTTCAGCCATAGTCTATGGTTTCAACCCGCCAGCCGTCACGAGTGCTAGACAGTCTGTTACTGAGATACGATTTAAAAAATTTGAAAATATGAAATACGCCAAGCAGCACTTAATCCAACATCATTTCAACTCTTGTTGAGTCAATCAATTCTAAAAGATAAAAGACGTCACTCAGATATCGTACAAGCCGAACTGACTAGAAGACCCCACTGTAACAAGGGAGTCGTGCAACAGGTGTGTATATTTGCCGATAGAAAGGGCGGCATTGCCAGATTTTGGAGTAACGCCTATCTGATACAAAGAAAAACGCGCTCGTTAAACAGCAGTAAAGACAGACAAAGGAATGGGGTGGTCTCGTACCCATATAAGTGACGCCATCTCGGCGCCCCCTACCCAAAATCTTGTCGGATACAGTTTATATCCAGTCAGTCCAGATACTGACGGTGTGGGAACCACGTGTCTATCTAACTGCAAACAGCTCCTCTCAGTAGGGCTGCATCAAGCTGCACAGGCAGACCGGAGGTAACCCTTTCCTTCAGAACAAAAGTCGAGGGCAAACCAGACCAGAATTTTTTCTAAGGAAAGGAGCTTGGGAAATAGGCACAGCTCTAGGTTGTGTAATCAAACAAAGTGTAAATTGTTTTGCAAGTACAGGCAACAAAGTCATACATGTGCATACTGCAAAATGTTGTAATGTTTCCATGTCATTTGGCACTTTTATTCGCGCTGTAGCTTGAGGCCTGTTCTTTTTATGTGATTATTGAAACATGCGTTTTTAGCCTGAAAATATATGTTAATAAATATAACCAACTAACTAACTTTAGTTGCCTATATTGTACCTATGTCACTGCGGATTTGATTCTATGATGAACAATTACATTTTCAATTCAATTTACTCCACATTGCTTCTTTAACATTTAGGCTGTTTTCTTTATTGTACATTGACAAGAATGCTCTTTTACTAAATCAAGTAAAATGTTGTAAGAAAATAGCCTACGTACATAGGCTTTAAAAAAGTAAAAAGTAAATACAGATCTTTGGGAAAAAAGAGAGAAGCTCCTCACATAAGTGTGCTCTATCAAAATTGTGACGGTTCGGACTTTTGTTTTGAAGGTGCCAACCGGAATAGGTGTTTGGTTTAATTGCTCCTACTCTGTTGCTGGTTGGGTATAGATAGCCTATTCAGTGCACCTCCTCGCGCCCCACCGGCCGTCGGTCGTCTCGAGCGCTGCTGAGAAAGACGCTGAAGCACCAGAGGAGCGTGAAAGGACCAGCCGGACCCGGTCTTCTTCTTCTACTTCTTCTCCATCTAGTTTATGGTGTAGTAGAGACAGCTGAGCCATAGTCCAGCTTTTTTCATCAGCAAGGTGAGGAAGAGGAGGAGGAGAGGAAGAGGAGACAGACAGGCAGACAGCAGCAGGATCTTGGCGCATTGGAGCTTATGGATTATTGAGAAGTGGAGGCCGAAACGCGGATCAAATATTCATAAGGACTTTTTTAAGAGAAAAACCCAGAGTGGGATAGTGCAGAGATTCCCTGCAGTGATTCACCTGCCCGGTCCAGCGCTACACGCGCTCACTGACCAGAGACCAGAAAACCAGCGCTGCTGCTGGAAAAGGATTCTGCATCTCGCGTGTGTGTGAGTGTGTCTGAGTGAGTGTGTCTTAGTGAGTGTGTTTGGAAAGGAGCCCCCCTGCTGCAGTACTTGTCTGATGTAGCCTACTGGAACAGGGATGCCACCGACTTAGCCTACTGACGGACACCCGGTATCCGTACCCCTTCCCTCCCCCCCCCCCTCCCCCGGACAACGGACGCACCGATCCCAGCGATCCCCACTAATATGCAATGGTTTTTTGTGCAGAAGCCGACAGCTGCCGCGTACCGCCGACTTCACGCTAGCGCCGCCGCATGCTTGTCCGCCGCTGCCGCTCCTCTCCCCTTGCCGCGCGGCAGACGACGCCATTTGAAGAGGAGCGCTCGGGGGCTTTTCACGCCGCGGCGGCCGGGCGGCTGCAGCAGCGACATATCCTCCGCCGCTGAGGACCACCGGCCGCTGGGGCAGCCTGAGGTGGAGACCGCAGAGAAAAGCGCTGCAGCGGTTGCTCTTTTCCTGTCGCACGGAGACGACGTCGACGCGGAATACGTGCGGCTGCTGGTCTCTGAGCTTGTGGAGGATCCGGGCGAGAAACCGGGCGACGAGCCGGGCTTCCTGCTCTTGTTTTTGTCTATGGTGCAGATTAGGGGGCCGAAACACCGCCGAACTGAGCCCATCAGCTGGCCGGCTCTGCTGGCATGCAAACAGGGGGGCGGATCAGCCCCCATGCGGTGGGTGAATTTTAGGCTGCCGCATCCGGAGCGCCTCTTGTCCCCCACCTCCTCTTCCTCCTCCTCCCCAGTCTCGGCCAAATCCATGCGGTTTATTTGGAACAACATTTTCAGCAAAGGATCGCATATGCTGCAGTGTCTTTGTGGCAGGAGCCTCAAGAAAAACAAGAACCCAACTGGTGAGTTTGTTGTGTGTGTGTGTGTGTGTGTGTGTGTGTGTGTGTGTGGGGGGTGATAGATAAATACTTTATTGCTTTTATGTGCCTGTAGGAGTGTGTGTGTGTGTGTATTCCCTCCCGAGACTGCACTGTTCGACTGCTTGCTGGTGTTTCTCTGCAATCGCAGTTGTGCAGCAAGTGAGTGCAGAGGGAGGGGAGGGGTGTGTGACGGGGGGCAGAGGGAGAGGAGGGGGGGTGATAACTTATTAGCACAGAAACTGACTACAGTGGCAGTGCGTGCGAAAAAGCGTGCGTGTGTGCTGTGTGGGGCAGAAATGCTGCAGAAAATCAAGTCTAATGCAGCATGCAGACCCGTTCAGGCTCCAGTAACCTGCATGATTAAACAGCACATGGCCTTGTTTAGACTTTCACTGTGGATATTCATTGCACACTGTGGTACAAGAAAGCTGTGTGTTTTAGTCAGTGTGGATACAAACTGTTTCTCATGAATGAGATTGAAGACTGAATGTGATGCTGTGTTCAGCAGAGCCCAGAGCTTCTTGGGGGAATGACTTTAAGAGGTTGTACAATGTTCATTGAAACTTTTTCATTAAGGTGAGCTGTTAATCATGTCCAATGTCATGCTTGGCTTGCTTGTCCATCTTCTAAAGTTGGATTTGTGTACATAGATAACTTTAAAGATCAGGGCTGGGAAACCCGTCAGTTTAATTCACCAGCAGGTCTTTTGATTATCTTAGTCATGCTCTCCAGGGTACGGGATAAATTCGAGCTTTGACCAAACAAAATAGTTTGCTTTGATCTCGACCAGATTTTCCCTCTGCTTTGGTTGAGGGCAGGACAGAGATTGACATTGGCAGCATTGCAACAGGAAGTTGACATTATTGGCATATTGACATTGCATCAAAAAGTTGGCCCGTGTATCCTCAACACAGTGTTTACAGGGCAACAGCAGGCTGGCCTCATGAGGCCACTTCTTGAAGTCAGATGGCAGTAAGATATTGTGTTTTTATTGAAATGTGTAACAGTGAGTACGGTATTTTTCCTACCATTGTAATTTGAAAACTTTGTTTTTTGGACTGGTTGACAAACAGGGGATTTTCATCACTTTGGACTTTGTTAAATTGTGATGGGTCATTCATTTTATATTTTATAGACCTAATTACTCAGCCAACTGAAAAACGCATTGATAGACCAGTTGGTAATGATAGTACCTAGTTGTAGCCCTAATATGAAATCAACTGTGCAGTATACAGTGACAAAATAGTCTATACTAATTTACCCAAAACTTAAAAATAGCTCACTGATGGAATTTGTAGTTATTGAATATGCAAATGTATAGGCACTTTGTAGTTTATGTTTTTTGTCATATGAACTGAAAGAATACATTTTACAGGCAGGTCAGTGGTCAGTCTGGAGCAGGTTGTTATTCTGTATCTTGCTCAAAGGCACTTCACCAGGCCTCCATTAAAGGAACAGTACACCACTATACCAGCTGAAGGGCTAATAGAAAGTGGCCCATTTATAATCCATCCATCCACCTTCGTCCGCTTATCCGGTCTCGGGTCGTGGGGGTAGCAGCTCCAGCAGGGGACCCCAAACTTCCCTTTCCCGAGCCACATTAACCAGCTCTGACTGGGGGATCCCGAGGCGTTCCCAGGCCAGGTTGGAGATATAATCCCTCCACCTAGTCCTGGGTCTTCCCCGAGGCCTCCTCCCAGCTGGACGTGCCTGGAACACCTCCCTAGGGAGGCGCCCAGGGGGCATCCTTACCAGATGCCCGAACCACCTCAACTGGCTCCTTTCGACGCGAAGGAGCAGCGGCTCTACTCCGAGCTCCTTACGGATGACTGAGCTTCTCACCCTATCTCTAAGGGAGACACCAGCCACCCTCCTGAGGAAACCCATTTCGGCCGCTTGTACCTTGGATCTCGTTCTTTCGGTCATGACCCAGCCTTCATGACCATAGGTGAGGGTAGGAACAAAAACTGACTGGTAGATCGAGAGCTTTGCCTTCTGGCTCAGCTCTCTTTTCGTCACAACGGTGCGATAAATTGAATGTAATACCGCACCCGCTGCGCCGATTCTCCGACCAATCTCCCGCTCCATTGTCCCCTCACTCGCGAACAAGACTCCAAGGTACTTGAACTCCTTCACTTGGGGTAAGGACTCATTCCCTACCTGGAGAAGGCACTCCATCGGTTTCCTGCTGAGAACCATGGCCTCCGATTTAGAGGTGCTGATCCTCATCCCAGCCGCTTCACACTCGGCTGCGAACCGATCCAGTGAGTGCTGAAGGTCACAGGCCGTTGATGCCATCAGGACCACATCATCTGCAAAAAGCAGTGATGAGATCCCCAGCCCACCGAACTGCAACCCCTTTCCACCCTGACTACGCCTCGATATCCTGTCCATAAATACTACAAACAGGATTGGTGACAAAGCGCAGCCCTGGCGGAGGCCAACTCTCACCTGAAACGAGTCCGACTTACTGCCGAGAACCCGGACACAGCTCTCGCTTTGGTCGTACAGAGATTGGATGGCTCTGAGAAGGGACCCCCTCACCCCATACTCCAGCAGCACCTCCCACAGTATCTCCCGGGGGACCCGGTCACACGCCTTCTCCAGATCCACAAAGCACATGTAGACCGGTTGGGCATACTCCCAGGCTCCCTCCAGGATCCTTGCGAGAGTAAAGATCTGGTCCGTTGTTCCACGACCAGGACGGAATCCGCATTGTTCCTCTTCAACCTGAGGTTCGACTATCGACCGAACCCTCCTTTCCAGCACCTTGGAGTAGACTTTACCAGGGAGGCTGAGAAGTGTGATACCCCTATAATTGGCACACACCCTCTGGTCCCCCTTTTTGAAAAGGGGAACCACCACCCCGGTCTGCCACTCCTTAGGCACCGTCCCAGACTTCCACGCAATGTTGAAGAGGCGTGTCAACCAAGACAACCCCTCCACACCCAGAGCTTTAAGCATTTCTGGACGGATCTCATCAATCCCTGGGGCTTTGCCACTGTGGAGTTGTTTAACTACCTACTTTGAACATTGTCCACTCGGGTTCAATGCCCCCAGCCTCCACAGGGATGCACGAAAAGCTCCGCCGGAGGTGTGAGGTGTGAGTTGAAAGTCTGTCGGACAGGGGCCTCCTCCAGACGTTCCCAATTTACCCGCACTACCCGTTTGGGCTTACCAGGTCTGTCCAGAGTCTTCCCCCACCCCCTGACCCAACTCACCACCAGATGGTGATCGGTTGACAGCTCTGCCCCTCTCTTCACCCGAGTGTCCAAAACATACGGCCTCAGATCAGATGAAACGATTATAAAATCGATCATTGACCTTTGGCCTAGGGTGCTCTGGTACCAAGTACACTTATGAACATCCCTATGTTCGAACATGGTGTTCGTTATAGACAATCCATGACTAACACAGAAGTCCAACAACAAACAACCACTCTGGTTTAGATCAGGGAGGCCGTTCCTCCCAATCACGCCTCTCCATGTGTCTCCATCATTGCCCACGTGCGCGTTGAAGTCCCCCAGCAGAACTATGGAGTCCCCCACTGGAGCCCCATACAGGACTCCACTCAAGGTCTCCAAGAAGGCCGAATACTCCGAACTCTTGTTTGGTGCATACGCACAAACAACAGTCAGAGTTTTCCCCCCCACAACCCGCAGGCGTAGGGAGGCGACCCTCTCGTCCACCGGGGTAAACTCCAACGTAGCAGCGCTCAGCCGGGGGCTTGTGAGTATCCCCACACCCGCCCGGCGCCTCACACCCTGGGCAACTCCGGAGAAGAAAAGAGTCCAACCCCTATCCAGGAGTATGGTTCCAGAACCGAGACTGTGCGTAGAGGTAAGCCCCACCAGATCTAACCGGTAGCGCTCCACCTCCCGCACCAGTTCCGGCTCCTTCCCCCACAGAGAGGTGACATTCCACGTCCCCAGAGCCAGCGTCTGCTGCCTGGGTCTGGTCCGTTGGTTTAATGGAAAACCCATCACTGGCCTGTTTTTTGGTGCCTAAAACATATTTGGGCAAATGGTAGGAGGCCTGGGAGGTGACTACCATATCTGACTATAAAAAGCTGAGCCACCTGCCAATCAAGCAAACACAATTCTTTTTAAGCCTTAATATATCCTGAATTAAATCAGTGTACTCTATTCTGAGTTTTCTCTGACTCAGCATCTAGTAGCATTTAGGTGCATTGGCAAACAACAAAATAAGTTTTAGTGTTGTTTAGAGTGCTGTATAAGTGGAAAGAGTTTATACTAACGTTTTAAACGAGCTAGATGAAAACCCTGCCCTGCTATCATGCACTATGATGCATCAATAAGCCTATTTACACTGTACTCAGAGCTAGCATAATGTAAAAGTTTCATTATGTGGGCACTTGAATGTTTCCACTTGCCCTTTGCTGCATTTCTCTTTACATTAACATGTCTGTGGTGGCACATAGTAAATATTTGAGGAGCAACAGACAGTCAGCACTGAAAAGTGATCAAATGAGGTCAAATACATTAATGACGTGTCTTCTTTTTGTCCCTGAGTGCTTTACAGTCATATTTTTCAGTTTAAGTGATTACAAAGCACTGTCCTTCTGGTTTGGATGTGTAAAAAGGACAAACTCTAAATAAATCAAATCTGTACACTGCAGCCTGGTGTATGTCAGCTATAATCATTGAGGTGACTATAAAGACATATAGAACCTCAATCACATCTATACAACAACACCATTTATGAGATGATCCTGATTAAGAGCCAACTTCCACCAATACTTGCAGGAGACTGTAGTTTGTGTCAGATACATACAACCCCAGAGACACGTGTATAAAATAGGAAGTATTAGGTTTAATATGTGAAATCTTCTCATGCATACATGTCTGTTTTTCTCGTCATCACTGGCTGATATAACAATGATTCCATGTACAGTTTATTAAAGGCTGGTAGTTCTTTCCTGAGAAATATATGTGTACTTTATTAATAAACATTCCAAGATAAAAGGCCATAAGTGATCGACAAGTAATCTCTGGGAAAACACTAGAGCAGTAAGCCTTTAGCACCAAACATAAACCCCTAATCTTGCAGATTAAAGGTGAAAACAAACAAAATCAATATTGATGTGTTGGCGCAGGTGAAAGGACTAATTTGCTACACAGGACTTAACAGTTGTACTAACTGAAACATTTTCTCCACTTTTCACTGCCTGCCAACACACCACTGCAATTTATAAAAAAGTGTCCCATGACTGGTTGTTTTCTTTGTGTCCTCTGGGCTCTCTGTTTCTGCTTTTATTCCTTTTTATATTTTGCTCCTCTTGGCTTATTTGATGAATTGGCTTGAAGCTAGACTTGCTGGATTTATGAGAGAACGTGTGCACTCCTGTAATACATTAGCAGGGATATTACCTTCTTACTCATAGTTACCCTGCAGTTTCAAACTCCCTCTTTGGGTGTGGAATGTAATTAAGTTGACATATTGGCCCTCATTTATCAACCTAACGTAGAAACCAGCGCAGATATGAGTGCAGAAATCATCTTACGACAGGCTTCATGTGTGATTCATGACATGTTTATATCACAATAATCACAGTGTAAGAATGGTTGTACATTGATAAATGTAGTGGCTGGAAACGATCGTGATTTAAATATCACGCCCCTACGTATTCTCGGTTTTGAGGCCTCGGCCCTACAATTTACGACATGGCGGGATGTAATCCGGCTAAGAAGCGGCACTTTTCAGAGGTGGAGATCGAAACCCTGATATCTCAGGTTCATTTGCACTAACGTGTGTACTATTCGACAGCCTGAAAACTGGTATTAAAGGCTGTAGAAAGAATGCGGAATGGAAAGAGATCACTGATGCAGTAAACAGTGTTGCCGTGGTAAATCAGACTCCAGCTGAAGTTTATTTAATTTATATATCCTTGACACATGTATGCTATAGTCCTAATAGTAATATGCAGGCTTATATTGTAATCTCTTAGGCCTACATGGTGTACCTATATTTAAATAAACAGTTTATGCAGTGTCTTTTATTTTACTTGTGTTTTTTTCATGAGTCAGAGCCAGGCAACAGCTGTGAGGGAGAGCGCGTGTCCTCCGCCCCCCCTTTTTATCGCAGCCTACGCTCACGTTCAAATCGATAAATGCCTTGCTTTGCATAGGAATCGGCGTACGCCCGTCCTACGCCTGTTTTAGGTTGTATGCACGTTTCATAAATGAGGGCCACTCTGAGCTGCAGTTTTGTCTGATGTTTAATGTCATTTTGAAGTAAAAAATAAATGAACTTTAATGTTACTGTAAAATGTCATACATGTTTATACAAACAGTATAATATCAGTTTTTTTTGTAACCGGGGTCATAATGCTGAAACAATTAAGTGTGAAAGTTTATTCTTGACCTAGGAAAATATAGACTCAAGGTCTACTTACTAGCTTTTTTTGGAGCTTTTAACCACACCTCATGTTCTTCACCAGCGGATGGAGTTGGCTGAGTTGACCTAAAATCTTGGTCCCTATGAAGATCTGAAGATAACTATGTCAACTCCACCTGCGTGCCACCATATGTGCCATGGCCTTTGAAGTCATTATGTCATGGTGAAGTAATTGTGTACGGCTAAGTGTTTAGGCCTTATTTCCTAGTGTAATGCCAACCGCAGTGATGCTGTATAAATAGTTCAAATGCAAGTGATGTCAAACAAGGAGCTCAGAAACTTGGCTTTTGCATATGTTGTCATGTCAGCCACACACACACACACACACACACACACACACACACACACACACACACACACACACACACACACACACACACACAGTGGGAATGCAAAGAAGACTGGGAGTACGTACTGTACATGAGTAAGTCCTACCAGCATCCTGCAGCCAGGCTCATAGATGTATAAGAGTCAGCACTATTTAGCTATCACTTTCTTATTTAATTAAAGGAAACATACTGTATGAGCTCTTTCCCTGGGAGTTGTGTTTATGGGTAATACACACAGCAATTGGTAGTGAAATATGGACCTGCTGTCAATGGGGAGGAGAGAGTTTTGCTGACTCAACATTTGTTGATGTCTTTCTTCTGAATTGCTAGTGAAAATCCACACACACACACACACACACACACACACACACATACACACACACACAGAGAGAGAGATGCTGATATGCAATTTGAGCAATTTGAAATTAGATTATTCCACCTTGAATTCCTGTTTCGGTTGCTCATGATGTGATACAGTGTGTGCGGTGTCTAAACCTAGTTTTGTATAGTCTATGGTCTAAACTTGGCTAGACCTGTGTCGTGCTCAGTTATACAAAAAATAGCATGGCTTCATTGGCATTGTGTCCTTGTTTGGTGTGTGTTGATTTGAGAAAATGACTTAGATGGAGCATTTGGTTGTTTTTTGTCCCTGGAGTGAAAATGAGTCCCACCATGGGAAATGGATTCTAATAATGATAGGGTAACTGGTCTATAGAGTAGGTAAGGTATTCACAAAGGTAGCCATCCACAGATACAGATACAATTCATCCTAAGGATTCACTGTGCTACATGCATGTTTAATATTAAAAGATCATTTAGAAAATCATGCCAAAAATTATTATTTTAATAGCTTAGTATTATGCACTAAGAAGTTATGTATAAAGGCTTTAGGCCGCCCTACACGTTATTGTAGGCCCAGTTTTATAGGCAACTTCATTTTAGTCAATATATGTAGAACTGCTCCGTCTCTCTTTCAGTTAAGGGGTCATTGGCTTAAAAAACCTTGAAGGCCCCCGATTCTCTAAAGAGAATCACTAAAGAGAAAACAATATATACATAAGGACTTTATAGCAATGTCATTCATGCAGTCCAAAATATTCAAATATCCAAATATACAGTTTTAGGTATCAACTGTGGTTGGATATTTACTTATTTACACTTTTATTTGGCTTTCATCATGATTTAAACTCCCCCATGTTATATTCTTTGCAACTTTTCAAAAGTTTGCTTAGAAACATGGAAAACAGAACTTACTTAAAATTACTTTTTTTTTTTTTATTTCAATTACATATATGTAATTCTGTGTGTGTGTGTGTGTGTGTGTGTGTGTGTGTGTGTGTGTGTGTGTGTGTGTGTGTGTGTTTGTTTGCTGTGTGCTGTGTGTTCATTAGTTCATAGCCTCATTGTCCAAACACGCTGCAGAGTCTGCAGAAAAACATTATGACTTTGCTGGTCTGATCTGCTTTCCCTCTGAACTCTCATGTACGTCATACTTCACACACTCACAAGCTGTCAACTAGTCACACCAATCACAAACACATACAGTGCAGTCACAAAGGTCATTTATATAATCAGACAAGATAAACTGAACTGAATGAACTTTGCAGGTAAAAAAAAACAAAAATGATCCAGCATTTCTTATGTGATAATCATAGTCTTAAATATAGCTTCTTTTCATGTCTTATACACACTTTAGTACGATTAAGTTTATCACATGTACCATTAAAGATCAAGTTGAGGCTAGCTGGTGAACATAGTGGAACATTTAGCAGCATAAGAGCCAGATATTTCTGTCAGGAGTTGGTGGAGACTGTTTGTAGTGTTATAGTACTTTAGTGTAGTGTAAAGTGCAGTGTAAATAATCTCACTATCAAATTACATACAGGCACAGTGAACTTCAGAGTGTTGGGCTCAGGGCTGTTGCATGCTTTGACCAGTTGGTAATCCACAATAACTAAGTTTACTGTATGTAACAACCAAACAGGAAGAAGAAAAATATTGTTAATATTTACACACAATTAGAATAGAATAGAATAGAATATACTTTATTGTCCCCTAGGGGGAATTTGTCTTGGACTCAATAGTGCGTAGTGCATTGTAGTAGCTGCCATTGCAGACAATAAATACACGTAAGAAAAATAAATAAAATATATATATATATATATATATATATATATATACAAAACACCGAGTTATTGCACACTTCTCAGGCCTATCATTACAAATCGTACAAATCTATTTAAAATTTTGATTTAAAATTTTGATGGAGACTGGTACGAAGGAATATTTAAAACGGTTCAATTTAGTTTTAGGGATTCTGTACCTTCTACCAGAAGGTAAGAGCTCGTATTCCATTTGAAGGATGTGGGACAGGTCCAACAATACTCTCCGCGCCTGCCTAAGTACAGACCGCTCATAGATGGACTGAAGGGAGAGCTTATCAGTCCTCCCCATCACCTTCATAGCAGTCTGTACCAGGCGCTGCAACTTTGATTTGGACTGTGTGGAGAGATTGCCGAACCACGCCGTCATCCCATACCTGATAACACTCTCCATCACTGCCTGATAAAATAAAAACATGATGTTCTGGCTGACACCAAACACCCTTAGTCTGCGTAAGAAATACAGTCTTCGCTGTAAACGGGAACATACATAATCTACGTGGTCACTCCAGCTTAAGAGGTTATCCAGGTGGATACCCAGATACCTATAAGAAGTGACCTGTTTGATATCCTCCCTATGAATGGACAAAGGGGTATGATCCCCCCACTGACCGAGGGTCAAACACCATCTCCTCAGTTTTTTTAATGTTAATGGTGAGATGGTTCTTGTCACACCACAGAACAAATTTGTTAACCTCCGTAAAGTACAATGATGGATCTGAGTTCTGGTGAAGCAGACTAAGAATGGCAGTGTCGTCAGAAAATTTAAAAAAACAGGTTGCCCGGGAGACTATTAGTACAGTCATTATTATAAAGGGTGAACAGGACCGGTGAACTTACACAACCCTGAGGTGCACCCGTACTAATGCATTTTGATTCAGAAAGCGAGTCGTTAATCCTAACATTTTGTTAATCCTAACAATTATACACAATTAACTATTTCATGTAAGGAACTATTTCTTTGGTAGAAAGTTCCAATGTGATGTGTTGACAATGAGGTCTGTGTGCACTATCCAGGAACAGGACTAGTGGATTTTGAGATTTTTCAATGTATTTTTCAAGTGTGTGTGTAGGCGATTCAATAAGAAGCACACTAAAAGTTTTAGATTCTTTCCTACTACAGTTTGTTGTTGGGTTACTTTATTATACTGTATGTTATACTTTTACTTCTGTAATCTGTATTATTATTATTATTATTATTATTATGATAAAATGGATTTCTATTGAATTTCTAAAATGTATGGTAAAATTAGATTTTTACTGCAGCTGTTTCTTCTTGTACACACTGTTCTTCAATCTTCCCTTGCAATATTCAACGCATTCTCATGAATGGGTTCGTATGATATCCTACGAAATTACATCGAAAGCCAGCTGGTAATGTGACGACCGGTCACATGACAGTTAAGTTTAGCGGTCTTTACAGTTGAATTTAGCCCATAAAAGGTTACTATGAGCCGGGTACCGGTCAGCGAAAGGTGCCGGGCGTTTCAGAGGCCGTTGCAGTTGAGTTTAGCCGACAAAAGCTGACCGTCATGCGGCGACAACAGTTAAGTTTAGGCACCAAAACGATTAGTTAAGATTAGTAAAAAGATTGTTGTTTGGATTACAACACCGATCCCCTTAAATCTATAGTGCGCAACTATTTTATATTAATGAACGTCCATTACATTCAAGCAATTGCCAAATGAGTTGATACAAAGCTTATTAAGCCTATCAGCTCCACAAAACTCTCTCTGTATTTCTCAGTATGGCTAGTTTAATGGTGAAGTCTGGCGACTTATGCACGCAGAAGCTTGAGTAATGCATTTTACGTCACCGCTGAGAAAGGACAAGAGCAGCATTTAGCTTTGGAGACAAAGAGACAAAGAGGAATTACAAATTACAAGATAATTACCTCTTCTGAAGAGTCCATCATGTTTTTTTAATCCTCCGTGTCCTCCTTGATTTGACGGTTAAACGCTATTAGCAACTGTGTGGAGCAGGGGTGGGGGTGCAATCACGAAGGTTTGCATCATGTGGATGCGCCGACAGTGTTGTTATCATTACTTAGAATTCCTCATGGGGGCAATAAATACATGGAATACATACAAATTACAGTGCATTACCTTTAGCTATATGTACGAATGGTTCATGAGAACCGGCTGCAATATTAATCTGATTCACTGTCAAAAGTCACTGAAAATATCTTGTTGCGCTTTGTGTACAGTTTGCATTAGCAGTAACAAATTCAACTCAGTTACAGCTGTAGGAGAGCGATCAGTAAACAGGGAGGCTTCCATCAATTTTGTGGATGGAATTATCAGTGACAAAAAAATCAATTCATGTATCAAAAATGGGTATAAATTAAATCAAAACCTTCTAACTTTAAATATAAGATAACTACAGACAGAGTAAGCATAAAATCAACCATGATATAATAAAAACTCACTTTTCTGCAAATCTGAACAGTAGAAACAGCTGAAACTGTGTGAATGGAGTTCCACTGTTGTAAATGGTACCCCCCCCCCCGGCCAGTTCCTCCAGATGAACCAGCAGCATCGGTATCATTCATTGTTAAAAGGAATAAGCAACAATGTTAGTCAATGTCTTGTGTCCCATGTGACATGACCCAGATAGATAGTTTCACCCTTTATAGCCCACATAGGCGTGCATGCCCACACATGCCTGCTCACCTTCTCTGGAGAATTGCCATTAAGGCATTGTACTTTATATTTTATTTAAACATTATAGCAGTGGGGTTCGTGTCAACTCGGATCTGTACAATCTGAAGTGAAATGCCCACACACACGTACGCTACACATTTATGTTTAAATCTATTGTATTTCAATTTAAATCTGTGGATATCTTTTGGATCAAAAATATTCACGTCATGTTTTCCTCAAGCTTGCAACAAAGTAAAATTGTGTGCGTCTCTATGTCATTGTTTCTTAGTTGCGTGCTGTTACATTGTGCTACAAAAGTGATGAGTGGACAAAACAGTGACAGTTATAGTGATGCCTGTCCTCTAAGGTCACATGGAGGGTTTTGGTGCAGTACTCTAATATGCTCTCTGTGTGTGTGTGTGTGTGTGTGTGTGTGTGTGTTTGTGTGTTTGTGTGTAGTCTCATGTACGTCATACTTCACACACTCACAAGCTGTCAACTAGTCACACCAATCACAAACACATACAGTGCAGTCACAAAGGTCATTTATATAATCAGACAAGATAAACTGAACTGAATGAACTTTGCAGGTAAAAAAAAAGCCAAAAATGATCCAGCATTTCTTATGTGATAATCATAGTCTTAAATATAGCTTCTTTTCATGTCTTATACACACTTTAGTACGATTAAGTTTATCACATGTACCATTAAAGATCAAGTTGAGGCTAGCTGGTGAACATAGTGGAACATTTAGCAGCATAAGAGCCAGATATTTCTGTCAGGAGTTGGTGGAGACTGTTTGTACTAACTCTCTATGCTCCATATAGTACTTTAGTGTAGTGTGAAGTGCAGTGTAAATAATCTCACTTAATCAAATTACATACAGGCACAGTGAACTTGGGGCTTTGGGGGCTCCTCAGAGTGTTGGGCTCAGGGCTGTTGCATGCTTTGACCAGTTGGTAATCCAGAAGAAAACTAGTGTTAATATTTACACACAATTATACACAATTAACTATTTCATTTATTTGGTAGAAAGTCCCAATGTAATGTGTTGACAGTGAGGTCTGTGTGCACTATCCAGGAACAGGACTAGTGGCTTTTGAGATTTGTGTGTGTGTGTGTGTGTGTGTGTGTGTGTGTGTGTGTGTGTGTGTGTGTGTGTGTGTGTGTGTGTGTGTGTGTGTGTGTGTGTGTGTGTGTGTGTGTGTGTGTGTGTGTGTGTGTGTATGTAAAGAGTCACAACCTGGTTTATTCAATCTTAAACCTGCTACAACTCTTTTCTGGAGAGAGTGCTCCAAAGTCTTTTTTTTAACATATCTCTGCTGCAAATGTTTCAACCTTGAAACTGCCATCTACCAACTTGTTGCATTTCTGCTTTGAAAGGACAACATTAAGTTAAATGAATGCAGTTATTGAAGAGTGTCAGACAAACAAAAACCCTTATGAGACTGTTGCACTGTTGATTACAGTGTGACTCTGTTCAGCAGTGGAAATGCTGTCATTTTCCAAAACAAAACGAAAACAATGAGCCGAAACAATGAGCAAAAGTGGAAAGGTGAATGAGAGAATGTGTGTTTGGACGGCTCTCGCTCCAGGTTTCTGTCAAAAGAGAGTGAGGGCTGAGTGTTATTTTTCCAAGTGCACTTAAAAAGCAACAGGGCATCAAAGGCTCTGCTTAGAAGTGTTTTTCGCAGACTGAATGATAAGACAGAGAGAAACACTTGACAACATCGCAGTCCCTCTCCTTTCTCTGACAATGTGAAAAGTATTTAATTGGTGGGGCTGGAGATGCTGAATATACACACTGGATCATAATGCTTAAGCATGAAAACAGTTAACCATTCAAAAGAAAAAGTAACTTTAATGTAATATTGGTGTGAAAGCTAAGCGGCTTACATTACAAATGAGCAGGAATCTGCAGATATTTTAGAAATAGTTTTCAGAATGAAAATCTGTCGATCTGCGGACTGTTTTTCTGCTTGGGGTGGAGATGTGTTAATTTATTTGAATTGTTTTTTTTCAAATCTGCGGAAAATTCTGCAGAATTCTGTGTCCGCAGATTCCGTATGGCCCTGCCCGTTCCCACTGAGTGAGTTCCCACTCTGTAGCTTTTTCTTAGCACCTCGTCTCTTTATCTTCGTTCTCCACTTCTTTCCTTTCTACCTCTCCCTCACACACACTTGAGCTGACTTTTAGTCTTCCCTTGTCTGCGTTAACCTTTTGCTTGATGACAGCCTTGCATGATATAATCTCCATATCTGTCCCACTCACTATTTGTGTGTGTTGGCGCGTGTGTCCTCGTCTGAGGCCTCGTTGGGGGACTCCAGGCGATTTAAGAAGTGAATTTTCAGTGTCCAATGGGCAGGTGTGTGTGTGTGTGTGTGTTAGCCATGGACTATGAGTTTATACTGAAGGTAGCAGAGAGAAGAATAAAGGCTGCTTTGGGCAGAACTGACCCAGGTAAGATGCTCTTTACACTGGCAACAGCTGTGTGCATCTATCCTAGAGAGAGACTTAAGAAGAGAATAGAGAGAGAGAGATCACTTAAGAGAAAAAAATATAAGGACTTCCCAGCAATGTCAGTCATGCACTCATCCAAATATACAGTTTTAGGTATCAATTTTGGTTGTATATTTACTTATTTACACTTTTATTTGGCTTCATCATGATTTAAACTCCCCCATGTTATATTCTTTGCAACTTTTCAAAAGTTTGCTTAGAAACATGGGAAATAGAACTTATTTAAAAAACATATATAATTTTAATTTCAATTACGTATATGTTAGGTTCAAATAATTTCATGGGCTGTGTGGGTGAGGCTTAAGACAAAAATAGTCCAGAAATACCACAGATATGACTGACAGGTTTGGGATGGTCAAAAATGATCCTACTGATGCTAAACTAATCCTACCCAGACAGAATTTAGGGTACTTTACAGAATTTAGGGTACTTTCAGGGATTTTAGTGTCAGTTGATGATCAAGTCAGGCGTCACTCTCTTGCCTCTGTCTGGAGGACTGTGTGTGTGTGTGTGTGTGTGTGTGTGTGTGTGTGTGTGTGTGTGTGTGTGTGCGTGTGCGTGTGCGTGCGTGCATCTCCTACAGTATATGTTATTCTCATGTGTGGCTGAATTGCCTTTCCATATATGTATGTGCCAGTCAGTTTCAATCCTCAGTCAAAGAGTACAGTAGTTTTAATCCACCAAATCCTTTAAATCCTTTACTTGTATACTTGTTGAATATTGTATTGGTGGTAATAATGGTAGTATTGTGAATTAAGCATGATGTGGCAAACAACCCCATAAATATTGTCCCACATGGGTCACTGCAGGTGAATATTCACTAGGCAAGCAAATTCTTTTAATAAAAAAACAGCCAAATTTGCAGGTATGTGCAGCCACAGAAGAGCAAGTTGACCAACACATACCACCAGTTCAAGATAAACTTTAGATAGCCAACATGGTCAAATGACAAACAGTCGGATTGGGGGTGTAGGATGGACAGAGGTTAAAACGGCACCAGACCTGCTGACTATTATTATAACTTTTCCAAAATGGCAGTGAAAAGCAAATTCATTGAAGCTGACTTAGACATGTCATAATGAGAATCTAAAAGGCTTCACCTCTGATAAAAATGCTTATGATATTGTGTTTTAATGGTGAACACCAGTAATTAATACTCTCTGCCTAAGTCGCTCCTATGAAAGGAGAAGATTTGGAGCAATTTCCAGCCTTTTTGTCCAAGTTTACATGAATTGTAAACTCTGTCATCTCAAACCCATTAGCCTGTTCTCTCTAAGCCCCTATGGAAGCATTCATAAAAGGGTTAGAAAATCAGTATTTTCATATCCCAGGGTGGGCATGTTGTATTTATGTCTGTATTCCCTCTCAAACCGCAGTTATACCTGTAAAAAGTGTTGCTCTTAGATTTGTATTGTGGCACAGCTTGGATTAGATGCAGTCTTATGTTAGCCTCACAGGCTGAATGGGATCCTCAAATTTACTGTGCTGCTGAAGTGTTGACACTGTCACTGAGAGGGATTACTGTACACGCATGCACATACTGTATACAAGGTGCCTTTAATGCAGCAATGTGGGTAAAGCAGATTAGTGAGAGGTCAGTCTCAGAAATATGTTTTCACCACCCAGAGCAGTTAAGAATGTTGCATTTATACCCTGCCTATTGCCAGAAATCATGACAATACAAAGATCCTTTTCCAAAAATCCACCACCTCATCAGTTATCCTCCTCCTCTGAGAAGTTTTCTCCACAGCAATGTGTGAGGAATAACACAGTTTCCAGGATAAAATAGCTAAATGCATTATTTTGCTCGTACTATAGCTGACTGGAACTGCTAAGATAAGCTTAAGTTCTCGCCCAGCGTGTGCATGACTGTGGGTGGCACTGAAAACATTCCGCTTTGTTAAGTCTTGAATCCTAATGTTTTATCTCTTGTCACACTATCTACCTACGCTCTCTGTTCCTGTTAATCAAAACTAATTGTGTGTCTTAGTCAGTCAGCCGGCCATACACAAGCATTTGAAAGTACTCAGATGGTTGACATATTGTCACTGTTTTTCATGCAGTAACTAGCAAACTAAAACATTTTAAAACCTGTGTCAAAAATATTTTAATCTGTAACAGCAAAGATCAGTGGTATTAAAACCAACTCAAGTGCAACGTCTTTTATATGATGCCAAAATGTTGTGACAGAATTGCCAACACAATCAAATAATGACCCGCCCGAGATGTGACTGACTCATTACAGAGAGGCCAGCAGTTTACAGTGAATTAAACATCTAGAGGCATGAGAATAAAATCCCTGTCACTACTCATTAAAGGGCCAGTACAATGAAAAGTACTGTTGTCAGAGGAGCAGTGGGCTGGGAGTTGTGGTTTAGCTGAGGTTGAAGGAGTGCAGCTGTTGGGGAAACCATTTAATTCTAAGTGCTGTCTGGCTCCAATCACTGCAATGCACTCACACAACCATAGCCGAAGACAGAGTAAATTAATTTGTATTGACAGATGCATTATATTTCTCTGACAATGGTCCAGTCAGTACTCTCCATCTCCAGTACTACACTGCACTAAAGTGATTGTATGATTCACTTGGGACACCGCTGTTAATATCCTGTTCTATTATGACAATGATCATTTTGTAACTTGTAACATGTTTTAGGCTTGGCCGTGCCTGAAACATGCGTGTCACGCAGGCAGTGTGCAAACTCTAACCTGTTAACATGGGAGCCGAAATAAAAAGGACATGCCACGCAGCTGACAGCTCACGCCACGCAGGCAGTGTGCAAGCGGCCTAATAGAAATACAGTGTTGGCACAGTAGTAATTGAATCCAGGTGAAAGCTGCAATTTCATAGATGTCAGCTATCAAATCCAGTCATGATGTGTAGGTTAAGTGGAGACATAATAAAGAGGAGATGAAGTGGTAACTAAAGGGGCAGTCTGCTTGACTGACTGCACAGCGTGATTGATATAGAGAGAATGAGAAAGCATGAAAAGATATTAGCTTTTACAGTAAATAATCCCTTTTATCTTTTTATTTCTTACGTTGTTTGACTTTGTTGACTCTCCTCATGTTATCTTTTAGTTTAAATTCTATAAATTGATGTTTACCCTCTTTTTCTACAAATTCTCAACCATTCAACTTCACAAGTTTATTAAATACTCAAAACTAGCTCAAAACCTAAACAACCGATAATGGTAACAAAAGGTATACGTAAAAAGTCATTGTTAACCTATTTTAACATTTCTAAAATCACAGAATCCAACTTAACTGTAGCCTAACAAATGTAGATGTCTTCCTAAACAGTAGAGCTGTTAACTCTGCTTTAGACTGTGCCATGTTTTTCTCCACCCTCCGCCATTTCCTCCTAGCTTTGACTTTCAGCACCTCCCTAATTCAAAGGATTTCTCTTTTCGGTCTCTGTAGTTATCTCCCCCGCATCCCCACAGTTCCACCCTCTCACTCATCTCCCCCTCTTCCCATCTACCGCTGCAGTTTGTGGCTTTCTGGGGGAAAGATCTGGAGCAATTATGTAACCACTCTGATGCAGAAGTCTTCCAACTGTTCTCAACTGTTATGGCTTTGCGTGGAAATTGTCACTAATGAGTTGAGCCTCCTTCTATACCTGCTCTAGCAGCTGCTTGTGACCTCTGACCTCTTTGTGAAAATCTGAAAATGGAGGGAAATACAATTAAAATAGTGCTTTTAAAATAGCTGTAATCCAGTGCCTACAGTCTTTTTACAGTCGGTCACTCTGGAGAAAAGGCATGACTAACACAAATTGACTTTCACTGTTATTACTATTACACTTCAAAGTACCAATGACACCAGGAATATTAGAATAGCACTTCCTTAGGATATCCCTGTGAAATGTCCCTGAGGCTAAAACCAGGGAGCTTTTAAAAGAGAGATCGATAGTAATATGTGAGGTGTTTAGAGGACCACGGTCCATTAGTCCTGCTGTTGTTGAGAGTCTGACGTACTTAACCTTGGGGTGGAGGCCCATGTGGGGTTGCTTGATATGCAGACAGGAGATAACTTGATACACTGATAATTGATATATTTGAAATTAACTGAGTTCAAATAAACAGTATACTGTCTGTGTAATCTACTTGCGTCATCCTCAATTTTTACTTAAACTGAATTTACAACTATAACAAACTGACATGACAAGCTCTATGACTAAATGTCCCCAAACTGTGAATTGGAACACACATAACCCAGTGTAATGTGGCTGATTTAAAAATCAGACTCAAACAACTGGTTTGTGGGTCACAAACACACAGAGAAATGAACACAGCCAAGCAAGTTAGGTATATTACAGTATATTGATTACTAAAACAATATATTGTATTCCCCAGTAGGAAATAATAGTAGAGGAAAATGTAGATTGATCTCCTGCTTAGCTTGAATGTTGGTCACAGAAAAACTACTCAGATTTGGTCAAAGGTTGAGGGAATAGTGCACCAGAAAAACATTGTTTTTGCATTTTTAAAATAATGCCAATTGACTCATGTCAGTGCCTTGCCTTCAATGAGAATCCAGAAGCCTTAGCACTCAACGCTGCTGACACATCCTTGCATTTCTGGGATCAACAGTTTGATTTTAGCCCAAACATCACCTAGCAATGGCTCTGAATAAATCCTGCAGTGTGTGAGAAGGTGTCAACAGCCAGTCTGAGCTGAGGTTTCTTGTGTTTTAGGAGGTAAAGCAGGCCACTTGTTACATTTTATGCAACTATATGGGAAACAGAGTAAGGGAAAGTAGAATGATGCCAAAACTTAAGTCCTATAAGGTAAAATGGCTCACAAATTAAAAAGGAGTTTTGTCTGGTTTTACTAGGCCTAAGTCTTTCCAGATAATCCGTTTTCTTGTCTTCTTCCTCAGTATCTCTCCAGTCTATCTTCTGTTCTGTCTTGTTGCTAATCAAATCAGCTTCCTAGTCTGTTGGTTTAGTTTTTCTTTAAAACCCTTTTAGGTTCTCTTTATTCAGGAAAGCCTAGTTACACACATCACATTCACACCTGGAAGCTGCCCAGTACAACCAATGTTGAAACAATATTCTTCTTTTAAATGAAAAGTTGAATTTATAAGCAATAAAACATACCGTTACTCAATTCAATTGACTGAGGGGTTACACTGACTGACTGTTATAGCCTTACTTTTATTTTAATTATTTTTTAGGGCTTTTTTACCTTTATTCAATAGTAACAGCAGATAGACAGGAAAGGGAGAGACAGGGGTGATGACACGCAGCAAAGGGCAGCAGATCGGATTCGAACCCATGCCGCTGCACGGGACTCAGCCTACATGGGGCACACACTCTACTAGGTGAGCTAGAGGTTGCCCCGTTATAGCCTTACTTGGTCTGAACTGAGATGATTTTATTTGGATCCCCCACCTCTACAAAAAACCTGAGCAATGCCATTGGTCATCAAATTTGCAGAGCAAGGTCAGAAACCTAGGTGTTCTCTTTGACAGCTCTCTTAATTTTAATAAACAAGTCAGCTCTGTTTGTTAAAGGTAGTTTTTACCAGCTTAGAACAGTAGCTAAGCTGAAATACTTTTTATCTAAGAACGATCTTGAAACAATCATTCGTGCTTTTATTACCTCACGTTTAGACTACTGCAACTCAGGCCTAACCCAATATAATTTAAACAGACTCCAGTTAGTCCAGAATGCTGCTGCAAGACTCCTCACTGGCACCAAAAAGTACAACCACATAACTCCCGTTTTAGCTGAGCTTCATTGGTTGCCAGTGAAATTCAGAATTGATTTTAAAGTTTTACTTTTTGTTTTTAAAGCACTCCATGGTCAAGCCCCTCCGTATATTTCCGATCTCCTGTCCACTTACTCTGCCGCCAGGTCACTTAGGTCCACAACCCAACAACTCCTTGTCATCCCCCAGACTGATCTGTAGTAGCCCCCAAACTCTGGAATTCCCTTCCACCCCATATCAAATCCTGTAGCACAATTGCCAGTTTTAAATCAAACCTGAAGACGCATTTTTACTGTCTTGCTTTTAACTCCCTTTAATTCCTTTTTTTTTTTTTTTTTCAGAGCAATGAACCAAACTCAACTTTTTCTTATCTTTTTGTATTTGCAAATTTTGTTCCATTGTTGTTTTATTCTATGTTACATTATTTGATTTTACCTTTGCCTAACTGCATTCATGGTATCTTGCACACTTGAGTATGTATCTTTAAGGCATACTGTTTCTGCCTTCCCTGCTCTACCTATAAAGCACTTTGGGTCAACTGTTGTTCGTTTAAATGTGCTATACAAATTAAATGACTTGACTTGACAGTATAGCTTGTGGTGGCTAATGTTAGCTAATGATAGCAAACTTTGGACAGTGCTGTCTAACTGATACTACTGTGTCAAATTGCTGACTTTATGACTCTTTGCTTCGCATATTGCTGTTAGGACTCACTTTAAACTAATAATACAAACTCAAACATATCCACTACATTCATTTAGATACAGTAGATAATTAGCAGTAAAAACAAGGTTTACTCTCACCATCCTGACTGACAAACTAGTATGAAAGGAAGAAAAACAATACTGTATGTTTTACTGTCTATCCCTGTGATACACATATCCCTGTGATTTTTTCCGACACCCAGTACATGTAAAGTTGTTCACTGGTCTTTGTGCTGTGAGCAAGAGAGGTGTCGGAAGAAATTCAGAAAAAGAGAGAACTAAGTATAACAGAGAGAGAGAGAGAGAAGGGAGAAAGAGGGGAGGGGGATTCAATACACTAGAGGCAGCAGACAGAGATGTAAGAAAAGATTGAGGGGCTTTGAATGAATAATTTAGTCTCTCCATTCCCTCTCTCCTTCTACCCGCTGAGATGGGGATGTTGCAAAGATAGATGAGGAGAGAAGAGGACAGGAGATGAAAGGAAAACGAGGGGAGAGGGGATAAGATGAGAGCAAAAATCGAGCAGAGATGAAACTAAGAGAGAAGGGGAGACAAGGAAAGGTGATGAGAGGAAAAGAGAGGAGAGGAAGGAGGTGAAACAGAGAGGAGAGTAGACAAGGAAAGGAGATGAGAGAGGGGATGAGAGGAGGGAGGAAATGAGAAGAGAGGAGAGAAGAGGAAAGAAGGAAAGGAGATGAGAGGAGACAAGGAGAGAAAACAGAAGGGCGAGAAAAGAGGCTATTGTTGGTTACTAGCTTGAATGTGTGTGAATATATGCAAGTGTTGTATGAGAGAGAGAGAGAGAGAGAGAGAGAGAGAGAGAATAAAGTCAGAGATGCAGTATGATGAATGTAATTGATGCCAGATGTGTGCGTCTCTGTGTGTTATCCTCTCACCATTCAGCAGGTGCTCTCTCCCTCCGTTCGGAGACCTACCTGCGTCACTAATCACTCGTTACCTTGGTAACAGTGGACTTCCCCGTGTCTGTGCCTCTGTGAGTGTGTGGGCGGGTGTCTGAGCGTGAATTATGACTCATCCTGCTCAGTTCAGAGTGGCTATCCTCACACCTGTCTGGGGAACACCCACCCACATCTGTTACCTCCCTGTCTGTTTCTCTTTTTTTCCACCCTGTCGCTCCATCTCTCGTTTCTCCATCATCATCATCATCTCTTTTTCAACTCTTTTCTCTTCTGCTGCCCAGGCTTACAGATGTTTGGCTGTTTGATTCAATGCATCATACTACACGCATGTTATGTTTATCTGTGTTTGTTCAGAGCAAGAGAGGAACACATTAATTAGCATGAGCAGCCATAGTCACCATGATCAAACAAAGAGCGCCACCTGCAGAGATGCTGTTTGATCGACAAGCAGTCCCTGGGAAAAGTCTAGCTTTCATTGATAAAATGGACAGTATAAATGAAGCCTAATTCTTGTGGGCCATACCTATGACCAATCTCACCAGGTGAATCTGCAGTTCACCATTTTTGGGAAATGATATGTATTTACTTTATTTCTAAGAGTGAGAAGAAAAGATAGAGTCAGGATGTGGTTATTCTGTCTTAGCATAAAAAGATATAAGAAAATACAGTCAAATTTAGAGGTGTTGATAGGCAGCTTTCAGGCTAGCTGTTTTCACCATTCAGTCTATATGCCATGCTAAGCTTAGCACATCCTGACTCTAGTCCAGCTCTGTACCTCACGCACAGATTATTATCAAGCTGCTAGTAAGAAAAGGGAACAATTTCACAAAAGGTCGAACCATTCCTTTAAGCAGTTTGGTGGGATGTTAGGTCTTGTAAAGTTATAAAACTGATCAAGTAACACAAGTATACACTGCCAACTCCTTGTCTTTCAGTGCAGCATCAGAAAACAAAGATCAGAACCAAATAGTCATCTTCATCCTCCCACATGCAACATGTTCAGTACTTCTCTCAAGGTAGTCGAGCAGTTTTGTCGCCAGTACTGTATAATTATTTTTTCTTTCTTTCTTGTCGGTGTAGGCAGCACTCTTTTGTTGGTGTTTGAAAAAAGACAGAGACAAAGACAGTCTTTCACCATCTAAATGCTATTGTTTTTGCTTTGAATAAAAAACAACTATAAGTCTAAAGTCTATAGAGGCTATGGACAAAACATACTCAGCGACCATTCCTGCCCATTTCGCTCAGAGTGCCAAATTGCATGTTGTTTGAAACATTTCTAACCAGGATATGTCTGGTCTCTTAATGGGACATTTTTGGCCTGATGTCACATTAGAGGGGCACTTGAGCACCTTACAGTAAGAGCTGCACTGCTAAACTGAACCCTAATTCTGCACATGAACAAGGTGCTAGTCTTTTCATACTTGCATGAGGAAACTATTTTCACATAACTAAGATCTGTGGCTCAAGGATGGGTCTCTGAACGTTAATATATCCCAGGCAAATGTGATTTTTTTTTTTTTTTTTTTTTTACTGCTTGTAGAGGGCGCTGTTGCCTCTGAGCAGGCCCAGAGAAAAACTGTTTAGACCATAGACATGCACAAAAGCTTGAAATAGAATAGAAAAGAAGAGGAGTGTGTATCTGTCTGTGTTCTTGTGTTCTCTCTAGGAGAGAAGGCTGGACGGCCTTTTTTTTATTAATGCACACTATTGCATATTTCAGTTTACTTTCTTGGTGTGTGTGTGTGTGTGTGTGTGTGTGTGTGTGTGTGTGTGTGTGTGTGTGTGTGTGTGTGTGTGTGTGTGTGTTGCAAACTGTGTACCGTGAAGCAGGCAGATTTGTGATGGGCAGAGGTTTTTGTTTGAGGGGATGGATGGTGGAATAAGTGGATGGAAGAAGGATGGGGTGTGAAGAATTTATCTTTTGAAGTTTAAGAGCTGTGTCCCGCCTTCCTCCAATGTTATAAAAAGCAGCAGAAGAGATGAATTTTAATGTAAATGAAGCTTTGATTTATTCATAGCTCCTTCACTTGGACTGGCCTGGATAACAGTATACACATCCTCCTCTCTTTATCCCTTGTTCTCTGCTGTCTGGGAGAGAGACAAGCAAGGGCGAAGCAGTGTGTCAGCAACATCAAAGACAAAAGAAGGAACGCCTGGGATCCTGTGGAAGTGTCTGGGTTTACCTGCTGAAATTGGACAAAAGATGAATCCAGGGTGACAGACTTTTGAATATACGCCATATTAGGACCAACAAGCAAAAGAAAGTATGTCAGGACGGAAATTGTCAAAACCTATTGGCACATGTCATATTATCAATTCACAAAAACGCCCAAGTCTAATATGCTCTGGTCTGCATTCAGAACTCCATTTGGTTATTATAGCATTTATTTGGACATGTTTTCAGTCATTACACTTTTATTTTGTAGGTGCATGAGTCCCACACTGCTACTGATCATTATGTACCACATACAGTGAACTACCACAGTGTTATTGATGTATTACCAATATTAATACTGTTATCAGTGAACTACTATTGTTGGACTGATGTTCTTAGAGACGCTCTGGTGCCACCTAGTGGGCATGAGGAACGACATACATCATATTTCTGTGACACCTGAGATACACACACACACACACACACACACACACACACACACACACACACACACACACACACACACACACACACACGTTTGTTTCACTATCTTTGTGGGGACCCGTCATTAACATAATGCATTCCCTAGCCCCTTACCCTAACCTTAACCATCACAACTAAATGCCTAACCTTAACCCTTACCCTCACCCTAACCATAACCTAATTCTACCCCTAATCCTACAACCAAGTCTTAACACTCAAACAGCCCTTTAACCTTGTGAGGTCCAGCATTTTGGGCCCCACAAGGCTGTGCAGACCCCACAAGTATACTGTATTCCCCGGTTTTTGGACCCCACGAATATAGTAAAACAAGCACACACACACACACACACACACACACACACACACACACACACACACACACACACACACACACACACACACACACACACACACACCCCCCCCCAATACACACCACAATCATGAACAAATTGACAGACTTGCCTCTCTCTCTTTTTCCCTCTCTCTTCTCTGTGTTGGTAAAACACACACACACACACACACACACACACACACACACACGGAGGTAGAGAAAGACAGTCGCTGCATTTCAATGCCTATACTACTATACTATTTAGTATGACCGTAAAAGATTTAGTATGTCCCAATACAAAAATACCAGGATGTCCTACTGCATTTGGTCGGATTTTACAGTATGCAAACAAGCACGCTTTTCTGGCTATTCTGACTCACAGTCCTTTGCACAGCATATATGAGCAAGAGGGTCAAAGTTCAAGGTGCAGTGTTATGAAGAAATATGTCCCAATTGTATGCACACTGAATGCAACAGTACGTACTTTTTAAGGGCAGCTGCAGCAAGTAAAAAGAAAAAGTATACAATTTGGAAGTCAGCCAGTGTCATAGAGAGGCTGTTCGCTGTCCATGGTGCTGAAATGTTTTGGTTAAAGTTCTGACCTGCTTCTGACATCATGAAGCCTCAAAGCGACATCAGATTATTTTTTAATTGCATATGCTTCACCCACTGCACTCAAGTCCTTTTTGGATCCACAATAACATAGACAGAAATACTTGAAAATGAATAGGACTTTCATTTATTTAGAATAGTTTTTAAACCAATAATTTCCTTTAAAAAGTAACACTAATAAAATACAGTAAATTCAGGCTACAATTAAATACTACTAGTACCAATAATATATTCATTTTACATCTCATTTTATTTTGATATAACTTTTATTGCAAGCCTTTTTGAATGTATCCACACCAGACTAACACACATATAACATCACAATCATAACAGTTGCAATATAGAAACAATCTATATTGGGATCAAAAGGCTTATCTCCTTGGGAAATTGATTGCAATCAGCATATTGAATGACAATCAACCTATTAGACAGTGAGATATCTTATATGCAAAGTTGACATTTGGGACTGACAGTGATGGAAATGGTTCAGCTCTTTGGGCACTTGAAGGTGACATGTACATTTCATGCATATGATGGGGGTTCCACCCTGCCTTTAATAATCCACACAGCCAAAATGGACTGTTCATTATCCATTGAAAGGACAGATAGATTGGAAAAGGTTTTGGGACTTTCTTTGATATGCTTTTCCCCAGAAGAAAGGAAAATTTAATTTCAGTATTCTTTGTGTCCAGATGGGTCCCAGCCCAGCTCCTATTCTAGAGAGCTGGCTGACCTACATGCTGCACTGGAAAGACACATTTATTGGCTTGTGAAATTTAGGCAAAACTTAAATCCGAGCATAACTTAAAAATAATAATACTTTGTCTGACTTTGTCTGCTTGTACATGCTAGTGCTACACCTGATACTGCCCCCACATACTGTTCGAGGGAGGAAATGTAAGTGGTACTCCTGTACAGTGTGTCCTGTAGTATAATCTTACAGCAGTCTCTGAAAGGTATAGGCACGTGTACAGTAGACAAACCAGACATGTGAGGCAGGTAGCCCTCCACTTTATCAGCCTGTCAATCTAGCCCACCTCTTGCATTTTTAAAGCAGAAAGCCTGCCACGAGCTGAATACAGACAGTAGCAGTGTATGGGTAAAGACGGTGAGTGGAGCAGGTTTCATTGTCTGCATTACCTTCTTATTATGAGTTTACATTCTTTACTTGTGTCAGTCTAAAATAAATTATTATGATAGGGATGAAAAATGTTTCACAATTTTGCTGTATCCACAATTAATATGCTCTGTTCCCTAAGACAGGTAAAGTGATAATGTAGAAGGCAGGGTTGTTGCCACGTTTTATTCCCCATCCAGCCACCTGCTACCTTTTTTCTTCTTTATTTTAAATCAGTAAGCTTTACAAGTATGCAAATAAACAGTAATACTTTTAACCAGATATATAAGAAAATATACATAAAAGCAAAAGACAATTAAAATTAAATTAAATTAAAACATAAATGAAATAAAATAAAGTAACACAAAACATGCCAGGGGTCAGCAAAGAATAAATAGAAAATGAATTAAGTGAAAACATTAAATGGTGAGCACAATCTAAGTCTTAATATCTCTTTTGTTTTAAAGTTATTGTCTTAATTTATAGCACCATTCTTTCTTGAAACATGACAGAAAGGAGGTTTTACTTTGGCAAATTTACATTTATAAATGTCAAACTTTGCAAAGAATATAATGAGATTTATGAGAAAATACCAAAGAACACATTTTCCAGTAAAAGTTAAAGTTACAGATAATATTATCAGAGATGAATCTAAATATCTTGCCACAGTTTATGTTAATATTTACACATTTCCAGAACAGATGAGGACAATAGTTTTAGTTTTCAGTTTCAGTATGGGAATCACATAAGGCACATCAAATATCATTTTTGAATTTGACAAAAAAAGGACCTAACCGGGTAACATTAATATTAATGACTTTAAATGAACCTTCTTTAACCTTATTAATCAAAACGATTTTTTGTTGATAGTCCAAACTTTTTTTCCAGCAGAAATTGTTTACATGATTATTCCAATAAGTTATTCCAGGTGAAAAAAAAAACAATATTACATTGATATAGATTGATATAGAGCACTTATATACAGCCCTTAAACGTAACCTAAAAGTATATTTCTATTGTTCCGTATAATAGCAGTACAGTGGAAAATTGTGCTCGTTTTTTAAAGTTAGAAAGACGAATAGGACTCTTTTCAATGTTGTAGTTGCACACTAATAGATATTTGAATCCACCAACTTTAGAGAATATGTGATCAGTATTTCAACTCCACATTGAATTTGGATTTTTAAGAATGGCTTGATCGAATTTCACCTCAAGTTGTTCAAAGTTTTGAAATCCATAAAGGTGAGGCCCCCATTCTGTATTTAATACAAACATTTCTTTTAATGTAAATAGTTTTTGTAAATTTTTCCGTAGACATTTGAAAAGTAGCATGTCTATGTATGTGATTGTTTTATTATCAATATGTAATTAGAGAGCAGCATAGGTATGCCTAGAAATGCTGCTTTTGTAATTAAGGTTCTACATTTCAAAGACAGATCCTTTAGAAGCCACCAGTTCAATTTCCTTTTTGCGGCTGCCCCACACACACACACACACACACACACACACACACACACACACACACACACACACACACACACACACACCTCTTCACCGGCCCGTTAGGAGGATGACAGGTTGTTTTTGGGAGCGCGTGTGTGACTGCTCGCTGGGCTCGTGGCTCCAGCAACGGTGTGAGAGCGCTCGCGCGTTCCAATGTCAAATTACCCAGAACGACAATTACAGGGACATCCGGTCATTACTTTCAAAATAAAAATAGAATATAATTGGTACTTTAAGCTTTGAAACATATTTCTAAGTAAAAATGTTCTACGCCTTTCACGAAGTGTTTGCTGTAGACTTTGAAAGGGAAAAACATGTTTAAAGAAGTTCCACAATACACCCTTTATACAGGAAACTAGGTAAATGTTAAATGAAAACAGACACATTATAAAAGAGGACTAAAAAAATTACACTTAGTGGTCTTTACATAACACAGGATGAAACTGGGATACTGCAGGAGACATTTAGCCATGTAGCTGCCACTGTTAATGATATTTTAAAGCAAATAGGCTATTCCTAGTGTGGCTGATGTAAAAGGGGTGTAATGCACCATTAATTTTACTAGCGCTGAAACTGTTGTATTTCTAGCTAGATAAAACAAAATCTTCATTTTTTTTTTTTAGGTGAAATGATTTTGACCACTTGATGGCAGCAACAGGTAGCAAAATGACAGAAGATCAAAGAAGAATAGACTATAGGAATAGGCCTGTCTGTAAAGTGAGCCATTAATGTGGGCTATATAATCCATTCGAATAACACAAAGCCCATTAAGCTTCACTTTGAAAGTCCAACCGCCCTCTTTCCGGTGATGCTCTGGGTAACTCTCGCTAGTTTCACGCAGCTGGAGCAGCTCGCGGCTGCACGCGCGCCTCGCGCTTCTCTCAGTGGAATACAAACGGACGTTTTCAGAGGAGAGGACAGAATTTTTTTTCTGAGGCATTCTCCTTTTCTCCCTTTTTGTTTGTCTCGCCTGTTGACCATGGGAACAGAAACTGACAAACGAGGTCCGGTAAAATCGGTTGGAGGAGCCGTTCAGTGACAGGTGCTGTTATCTGACTGACAGACACACCGGTGAAACGTGACGAGCAGGTAAACCGCTGTACGTTTCAAATCAATGGCCTGGGGAATAATGACACCAGAAAATATGCTTTAAGGTGAAGTGGTCTTTTTATTTTGGACTGTACCGCGTTGTGGCTGAAGTATGGGGCCGTTATAGCCGCTAACGCGGAGACTGGAGGTTTGTGTCTGGTTTTCTCTGCGCTCCGTCCTCTCCGGTGGACACAACTGAAGAGACTGGAGACACGGACGGAGACGGGGCTGTTTTTGTGTCGGCGGAGACATGGCAGCGGCCATCGCCAGCGGTTTGATCCGGCAGAAGCGACAGGCGAGAGAGCAACACGCCCACCGACCGACTCCTCACCGGCGGCGGAAGAGCCCCGGTAAGAAGCAGGGGCTGTGCAACGGGAACCTGGTCGACATCTTCTCCAAAGTCCGGATATTTGGTTTGAAGAAAAGGAGGCTACGGAGACAAGGTGTGGGGGAAATGGGGGGCGGACAAACGCGCACATGCATGCAGACATTTACATGCACGCAGATATATTGATATGCAGATGTGCGTCCTTCCACACAAATGCAAAAACGCACACACGCTCATACACTTTTACGCGCGGCCACACAACCACCTTAATGCACTCCCTTCTGGTGCACAATCGCGCGCGCTTATACACGCGCACACACCCCAATACACACCACAATACACACCACAATCATGAACAAATTGACAGACTCGCCCCTCTCTCTTTTTCCCCCTCTCTTCTCTGTGTTGGTAAAACACACACACACACACAACACACACTGTCATGTCCTGTAGTGCCTGATGGTTCAGTAGTTTCCAGGTACATCCATTATTGAAGCCACAGATTAGTCTGTCTAGTCTCTCTCTCTCTCTCTCTCTCTCCCTCTGTCTGTCTCTGCATTTCTACCTTGCTCTGTCATTTTCAGCTCATAATTTAGCTCTTATTTTGAAATTACACTTCAATGTAATTCAGATTTTTCTCGTGGAATGAAAAATGAAAAGAAACAGGTTTTTGTTCATGTGGAGGTCAAAAAGTACAAATTTCCACTATTCAGATTGTGTGCCACTCAAATCCAGTTGTTCATTCATTGGGCACATCTTGCCC
Source organism: Sander lucioperca (assembly GCF_008315115.2). Taxonomy (NCBI): domain Eukaryota; kingdom Metazoa; phylum Chordata; class Actinopteri; order Perciformes; family Percidae; genus Sander; species Sander lucioperca. Next base: position 9,011,024 of record NC_050196.1, on the reverse strand, counting down.
TCAATGCACAGATAATTGATTAGATATCTCAGTGAATGCAGATTAATGAGAACGTTGTAATTGTGTGCTGTGGTTAGCGTTCAGTAGCAGAGGCGATAAGTGCTGTTGTAATCAATGGATTGTGTGAGAAACCAGCAGGTGCTTGTGAATGGAGGGATGGATGAAGGGAGGAGAGAAGGTGGCAGGAAATGAGAGGAGAGGCAGAGGAAGAGATAGAGGAGAGGTAGGAGTCATGAATTGGTTTTCACCAGTTTGGTCTGGTGAGTGACAGGAATATGTGGGATCTAAGAGCGAAATTCCATAACCCCAATTCATTTTCTTTCCTTTTCTAAACGGGCATTAAAAAATATTTTATTTTATTTTGATATATTTTGCATTCTGATGTGTTGTTTGATGACTGTGTGTGACTACGGAGTGGCTTGTGGGTCCAGAAGAATGACGTTGTCTCCTAAGTATGCAGATTATATGTAAATCATGCTCTCTTTTTGTCACCTTTCTCCCTACCTTACTGTAGATCTTTCCATCCCTTCTTCCAGCTACATTCTACTTTTCCTCTCTTGTTTCCTCCCTTCAGGAGAAACAGACAAACAGCTTCCTCTCCTCTTTCTTATCGTCTTGTTTTTGCCACGTCTTTAGTTCCTCTGCCTTTTTATTCCTCCCTTCTCTTCCTTTTTTCCCTTTTTGTCATCCCTCATTTCTTCTCGTCCTTTTGACCCTTTTTCCTATACCGCTCTTCTTATATCATCCAATTCTCCCTCCCTACCTTAGATCTTTTCATCCTCCTTCCAGCCTTGTTCTCTTCTTTCCTTTTTAGGGAAGAATAGACGACAACAACCTCCTCTCCTCTCACCTTCCTTTTTTCTTTTGCATCCTTTCCTTGTGTATCACCTTCAGTCCCTCTACATTTTTATCTTTCCTTTTTCTCCTTTTTGTCACTCTTCTCCCCTACCTCATTTCTTTCCCTCTTCTCCCCTTCATTTCCCTTCCTCCTCTCCATCCTTATCTTCCCTTCCTACCTTAAATCTTTTCATCCCTTTACATTTTGTGTTTCTCTCCTCTTCTCCCTCTTTTTCCTTTTGTCTCCTCCTCTTCTCATGTCTTTGCTTCAGTTCCTCTGCATTTTATTCCTCCTTTCTCTTCTTCCAATTTTTGTCAGCTTTCTCTCTTACCCTCTTTCTTCTCCCCCTCCTTCTCAGCTCATCACCTTTCTCCAGCCAATCATCCCCACATACCTTAGATATTTTCATCTCTACTTCCAGCATCATTTTTACTTTTTCCTTCTCCCTTCTTCCCTACCTCCCCCATTTCCCTCCATTCGTCTCTCCCAGCTGTGAGAGCTGCTGGTGAAAGCTTGGCAACATCCACAATCTCTGTGCTGTGTGTGTGTGTGTGTGTGTGTGTGTGTGTGTGTGTGTGTGTGTGTGTGCGTGTGCGTGTGAGATTTGCCAACATCCCCTACTGTCTTCCAGAGGTTTTGTGAAGGAGAGACAGACTCAAAATGATCTGCAGCCTTCATTACTTCATTACTCAAAGATGTGGTTCAATACAGCTCAAATTTGCATGCTTTTATCAGGTAGAGTTAGACTGACATGGAGCCAAAATTGGCTTTTTGGAGTGTTCACGGCACTGGTGTGGGAGGATTTTATTCAACAGTATTTAAATCCTGCAGTGAAATCAGCCTCATTTAAGAGCTGCTACTCCACCTAAAACTACTTCATCAGTTTGACTTTGAGTGGAGCATTTGATTATGTCATAATGGACAAGAGTTCCCCGCCAAAGTGAGGAAACACACCACAAAATATTGGCTTTTAGTAGCTTCAATACAAAAAATAAATCATGCAGCCTTTAAAAAAAATCTCATTGGCTAAGACACAACACCAGCCAGGGAAGGTATTCTGGTACATGCTGCCACTGAAATGCACCTGTAATATATCTATATTTTACAGGGTTATATAAGCCAAAAGAAAGACGTTAGTTATAAATATAGTTATAAATACAAAGCTGGGCTGCAAAGTACATCTCCTCTGAGCCACCAGGTCTAATTCAGTAACATTTGACATTATGTTTTACAAATTAACATGTCATAGATGAAATATAAAGAACATGACACATTCTAGACAAAGATAACAGACAATAAATTTCCAGCAGCTTTCTCTGGCCATGCTTCACAAAAACAAGGACGAAGAGATTGAAATGTGACTGATTCTGTCTGCAGTGGGCAGTGTGTGCTGACTTCTGTTGTACTCTGACAGACGGATGCTGGGCAGGTAAACTTTGAATCATAAAGCAGCAAGAAATATCACAGCTGTCAGTTGGAAGGATGTTTTCTTCATGCCTGCAAGGTTGGACTGTCATTTTCATAGGAAAGTGGAAAAACTACTTTTCTCGGAGCTAATTAAAGCTCACAAGCCCTTAAACCACAATTATGTTTCAGTTCCAGGAAGGTTGTGGTGGTGGGTCGGGGGGGTGAAGTATCTACGCGTCGTATCTTCATGTGACGCTAACGAGGAGAATAAGATTAAGTGCTGGTCAGGCACTGCAGCTGAAAAGGGAGCTGAACCACACAGCTGTTTGTTGTTGTGTTGCGCCCTCACCCATGGTCATGCACTCTGCGTAGTGACCGAGAGGATGAAAATATGGATATGTCAAAAATAAGGATTCACTGCTGAGATGAGGAGTTCAGTGATGCGAGAGGACATACAAGTCGAGTTGCTGCTCCTCACATTGAAAGGAACCAGTTGTGCTTTTTCAGGCCCCTGGTAAGGATACTCCAGTGGAACTTGGGCTTAATAAAATACATACAGTAGCTCAATATGTAGCTCTGTGGTTAACACTGTCACCTCTGTTGTCTGTATGTTATCCTGATGGACTGGCTATCTGTACAGGGTGTTCCGTCACCTTTCAATCAATGCATAATAGTAAGCAGATAAGCCATATTAGAGTTTATGTACATTTACTGTGTCTGTCTGAACAATATCTGTATTTTAACATGAAATCCACCCTTTTCAGCACCCTAAAGGTGCTGACACAACAAGGAGATGGTCGGCCATCGGTCCGAGTTGGGACGACTGTGAGCGTCCGTAGCCATAGCTTTGCAGTGTGTCACGCACCGTTGCTACTCATCGACTTTAAACCCTCTTTTTCGGTCGATTCAACAGATGAGATTTGGGGATGTCGGTAAGACATCTGATTGCCTATTCAGCTTAAGCGAATTAGTGCACGAGAAGAAAAAGGGTAGTGAGGAAAGCTAACAAATGACTGTCGAGAGGGCACACACAGAAGGCTTTTTCATCTTCATCTCATCCTTAACTTATCTGATCAATCAAATACACACAGAGCTGTCAAAACTGGCAAACAAATATGTTTGAATGTTCCTTTTAACAAGCTCTGAGAACTGAGCCCCCTAGCAAGCAAGCTACCTAACTATGCAGCGGGCCGGCCACTAAATTAGTAAAACTAACAACCTAATGTTTCATTCACACACCGTTGTCACATTGTAGGAAAGCACATTGCTATTGCCAGACGAGTGACAACTTTATTAGGCTCATTTTCTGTAACAAGTGTAGCATGAAGGCATTGTTGGGTGGAATTAGCAAGCTAGCTAACTAGCCAGCCATCTGCAGCGGTCTGCTCGGTCCCTCCGCCTCCCTACCACAGGGAGACTTCTTTGCCGAGCCTGGGAGATGGACAGTCTGGTTAGCCATCTCCTGGTGTCTGCTGTCGTCTCGGCCGAGAGCCAAGCAGAGGGACCGTAGGCTCTGTGCTGCCGCTGCTGATTCGGGCAAACGCTGTTTTTGTTGGATGTATCATAGCAACTGTTTATATATCCGGTTTCCCTTTTTGAATGACAAATACATTACCGCTGCCTGCTGGCATGGAAAGTTATTTCCTTTCACGCAGGCGCAGATTGTACGTGCTAGTTGGCCGTCGACTGTAGTCGTTTAGGTGTGTTCAAGTGCAACTTTTTGGCCAAGACACAGGCGAAGGATGAAATTGTTGCATTCAGTTGCTACTTGTGAATTCTTCACTTGGGTGCTGTTGTTTAGTGAGATGGTGTATGTGAAAGAATGAGAAAGGTCTTTTAATGCATTGTATGAGACACCCATGTTGATATTTTATACTGTGTTAAACACTGTATTGAGACTCAGACTGGGGCGAATTAACAGACAATATGACATGTCAAATCAGCGTGGCCGCCTGATGGGCTGACTGATTGAATCAGATCACATTTTGATGAAAATATAGCTGTTTGTGTGTGTGTGTGTGTCTGTGTGAAATGGGGGAATACCCTTTCATTGGAACAGTCTGCAATCTCATGCCGTTGCCATGACAACACGAGAATGGGAATTTCCCTAGTAACAGACAGGATGTGGAGATACTGGGAAAGGTAGGAATATCACTTGCTTGAGGGCCAACGGTTGGGCATGTCAGGTTAGAATATGAGTAAATGGATAACTGGATGTTAGATGGATGGATAAACACATAAGTAGATGATGAGTTGATGCTAAGTGGATGCAGCAGGACAGTCCCCTGTTGAGAATTATTGATTTTTCATCTATCACAGCAGGGAGAACACCAACAATAACACTGTCTGATTCTGTAATTGTACTCATAATAGGGCTGGACGTCGATGTGATTAAAAATCGATTCCTGGATAAATGATATCACATAAGATAAATATATCATTTCATGTGTTTGTCTAATCAATTGCAGGATGACCAGTTAAATATACTGGATTAGACTGAGTTGATTGATTAAACCTCTGGTTAGTTGTAATTGGTTGTTTTAGTTATTCTCACTTTAACTCTAAAACAAACTATTTACAAATTTGAGTAAATCTAGGTTGATACAAGATCCATAATATTGGTAATTGGATACATTTGGTTTATTGTCCATAGTCATATGAACATAATAACCAAAACCTTTATTCTCCATATCTCACTTTGAGAAATATGAATGTTTTTCTACAAACCCTGTTTGAAAAATAAATGCGTGGACTTGAAAATTCCCATCGGCTGAGTCACAACACCAGCCAGGAAAGGTACTTGGATATTACATGCTGCCACTGAAATGCACCTGCTGTAATATATCTATATCAGACAGGTATAAGCCAACAGAAAGACAGATTTATAAATGCAAAGCCGGGCTGGAAGGTACACTCTCCCCTGTGCCACTGCATCTATTTTAGTAACATGTTTTATAAATTAACATGTCATAGATGAAATATAAAGGACATGACACGTTTTGGAAAAAGATAAGAGACAATAAATGACATTTCCAGAGGCTTCCTCTGGTAATGCGTCACACAAACAAGGATGGAGAGATTGAAATGTGACTGATTTCCGTTTCTTTGCAGTGGGCAGTGTGTGCTGACTTCTGTTGTACTCTGACAGACGGATGCTGGTCAGGTAAACTTTGAATCATAAAGCAGAAAGAAATATCACAGCTGTCAGATGGAATTATATTTACTTAATGCATAAAAATACAGACTGGACTGTAGGAATAAACAACCTAAATCGTTGTATGGTTTTGAGGATCTGTTGGTTTGTGAACAGGGCTGCAACTATCAAATATTTTCATTATCAATTAGTATGTAATTTATGTGTCAGAAAGAATGAAAAACCATCCATCCTATCCCAAATATATCTTAATTTACATAACTTCATATTCTGATTTCCAATAGCCTTGCGCCCCCATGTGATGTGCGTGTAACTACGCTCCTCCTGGTGGTAGATCCTTTGCTATCATATGTAATAGCCGTCCTTCTAATCTAACTGAGATTTATTATTGGCTGCACCACACAACATGCTACAGTAAGTAGTGTGCTGGGAGTTTTGTCAGTTCGAGTGCTGGCTGCAAGCTTCACCGCTCCTCTTCCCTCCTTCCCCCCTGCTGCACAAGATGGATCCTTCACAAAGATGGAAAACACCCCTGCCTCTCTCTTTCTCTCTCTCACACACTAAAAAATTTGGGTCACTCTTTGCTTTTTTCTTTTCCCTGTGCATTTAAGGTATACCTTTATTCATTCACACTCACACACATATGTTCAAAGGGGATTCCCACACTGCTTTAGCAAGCGCCGACGAAGGTGAAGTCACTGATATTTTATAGAGGGAGAATGGGTGTGGTCACATCACATGTAAGTGTGTGTGAGCGGCCATATTAAATAATCAGTGTCACCAACCAAGGACCTACCAACGTGAGTGTGTTTTTGTTGAAAAAGGGTGCTAATCTGCAGAAGGGGTGATGGAAGTAATGATGATAAAATGGAACAAATGTCTGTCTGTACCTGCACAACCATCCAGATCTTCAGTCTTTTTTCTTTCTATCCTTCTATCAGTCTCTCACTCTCCATCTTTATCTAGTGACTCAGTCGGTCTTTGTCCTTCAGCTCCTTCCCAAACTCTTTGTCAGTTGTAGTTTTAATTATTTTCTTTTTACTTCAGTCGTTTTGTATTTGATGTTGAGATGCAAGAACCAAACTGTGAGAGGCAAAGTGACTGCTGTTTAATTACTGTAAAGCAAGATGGATGAACACTGCATTTAGTCACTAATAATTAGAAAATTAGAATGGGAACAACAGTGATTTTCTTGTGTTTGCTATATTAAATCTGTAATGATGTAAACATCTACATTTCAACCATTGTTGATTTAAGAATTTGTGGCAATAACAATTTTTAATACAGTATAGTTCTCTGCCTTAAGACATTATAGATGATGTGTTTTAGGTGGGGAGAAACCATTAGAGATCCACAGTTATCTTGAGTTTTGTTAAAGGGAATCGTACCTACGAACCAATGTATTGGTCAATAGATAGCTAGTAAACAGAATATGGGTGATACTAAGCCATTACGAAGCTGCTCGACACCATCAAAGTTTCAAAAATAATTTATCTGCGTTATTGAAATGGAACGATGACCACAAAGGAAAGATTAGTCCAAGAATCCTGTAGTGGATTGGATGTGCCTGACTAGTCTCTGCACATGAAATCCCTCAGGATGCATAGGGTCGCATGCGGTCACGTTGTTCTTTAATGGCAAACTGTAGTGTATCTCAAACGTGCCCTGAGGATTTGTGTGAAAATTGATTTGTGGGGATGAATTTGTAGATAAATCCTTTTGTTGAAGCTGAAAAAAATTAATACCAATTTTGCCTCATTTTATTCTTTAACTTGTTCTGAAGGGCTGTACTTATTTGATGATACATTCTTCTCAATTATTATTTCCTGTGTCTTTGTCTGTGTCTATGTTGTGTAGAACCACAGCTGAAGGGCATAGTGACCAGGTTGTTCTGCAGGCAGGGCTTCTATCTCCAGATGGGCCAGGATGGAAGTATGGACGGGACCAAAGACGACAGCACCAACTCCTGTAAGCAGACACGCACGCATGCACACACGCACACACACACACACACACACACACACACACACACACACACACACACCACAATCAGGTGTACCAATATATTACAGTACATTTGGGGAAATCTATACATTTGGCAGAGAATATGCCAAGAGTTGCTAGATGTGTGTAAGAGTTCCATTGTGATTTTTCTTTACAATGCAAGAATGTAGTGCAGTGCAGCAAGTACCTGAAAAGGAAAGAGAGAGAAAATCGGTGCTCAAACCCAAAGTTTCATCATAGCAAAAGAGAAGACATGTAAGTCTCTCTCAAGGGCAAATAGTTATTTAGAGATCTCATCTGATTTGATGAAATTTGAGAGATACCTTTTTTTTCTCTGTGAGAAGAAGAGACCAGCAGGAAACATTTAATGAATCCTAGTTATTATCGAGATAATTAAAATGTTAAAGTAGGGTCAAGTTCCTCCATTTACAAGGAAATTTCAGAGAGCACACCAAGGTAGACTGAAAGTGGCAAGTGGCTGCTCAGAGAATTTAGTTTTATAAGGCCTAGTTTATTAGACCTCTGCACCCAACACTGCCCTCAGGGAGAAGCTGCAGATGGATGGCTTACTGATTAATGTAGCCATTGCTATATTCTGATGTGCTAGGCTGAGAGAAAATGAAACGCTAATCAGTAAACACCACAGCGGGCGACTCACTGGTCCAAAGTGTCCTTTCCACATTGTTGGAAACTGCGGTTTACTGGTTACTCTCTGCTGTCTGCATGTTGCAGCGATGTCCCACTTGTTTACTATGATTTTCTTTTCTTTGGCAAATGTCTTTACATCACCATTATTTAAATGTCTGCCACAGCTCTGTGTGTAGATCAAACAGAATATACTACAGCTCACACTTGTTGCCAAGCTACATTTTTCATTTGTCAGTTTTTGGCTGAGCCGTGTTCAGCAGAGGAGAGACATCAGTGACATTTCCTGCAGCATTTAAAAGGAAGGTTGTTAC
>NC_050196.1:8972662-8997662 GCF_008315115.2 Sander lucioperca | reverse complement strand
CTGTGGGTCTGAGAGTCGTGGCCATCCAATCAGTCAAGACTGGCCTCTACATCGCCATGAACGGAGAGGGTCACCTCTACTCATCGGTGAGCACACACACACACACACACACACACACACACACACACACACACACACACACACACAGAGAGAGAGAAACAGACACATAGACACAGACACGTACTGTACAATATCCAAGCATGGGCACACAAGGATGAGAAATCCCAAAGGACGATGTCCACAAGACGTGTTTTGTTTCAGTATTTTTACCTGTGTCTGTTGTGCTCAGCACTGTGCCGTGCATCTGTTTTTTTTTTGTGTATAGTGGGCAGTCCTGCTAAAGGGCCTAATGTTTCTTTTTTGGAAAATTATGGGGCTTAATTGCAAACCATGTGTTGCTCATCCAGGTCCCGAGTGTTTGGTTTTAAGCTGTGGAAATTATTTGTGGGAGACAAATGGAAGCCTGTTTTGACAAACCTCTGGTCATTTAAAAGACCTTACTTTATCTACAGGAGTAAGGACAAATAAATGGCTTGCAATGATTTAGGAAGGTACGTCTGTTGACTTTAGTTGTTCAACTAAAAGGAAAGAGGTGAAATCATGTATTTGTAACTGTCTTTGCTAAATAAAAGTAGGCATAGTGTGTAAGGTGTTCATTTTCTTGATAAATCATTAGATCTATAACTCAGAAAATAGTGTTCCCAGAGCCCAAGGTGACCACTTAAAATAGCTTGTTTTATCCAATATACAGTCCAAAACCAAAAGATATTCAGTTTACTATCATAGAAGACAAAGAAAACCATCAAATATTCCTATTTGAGAGGATGGAACCAGCGATTTTTTTTTAATGTTTTGCTAAAACGAATAAGTGATTACCAAAATGAGAATAACTTTCTTGTTTCAGCTCTAGTGCAAAGTAAGGTTTGTCTCTTTTTTCAAGTGTAGCTATCTGCATCCTGAAAACAGGTTTTGAGCTGAGATAAAATGGTCATCGGCCCGGTTGACATGATATGGTCATCTCATCTAATTATGCTGCTCAGAGAAACCATTGGATGATTTTAGTACAACTCCCGTCAGTTAGCCGGTGTACAGACCATTACATTCACTGTGTCTGGGGACCCGGGTCTGTCTACTCTGTCTGAAGGGCGGCACACTGAGCAAAATGAGGCAAAATGGATCACTCACCTAAAGAGCAGTTACAGACAAATGTTGTTCTAAATTATACAATAAGTAACTTCCTTTTAGGCTTAAATTTAAAGAAGAATTGAAGCATGCATGATACATTAAAAGCTTTTTTCATGTCAGAAGACTATATGAAAGTCAATTCTTTTTAGGTTTTGTGTGACAGAAGATTTGAGACAGGTGCATTAGACAGAGAGTCAGAGAGATGAAAAAAGACAAAGATATGAATTACTTTTAAAGGACGAAACATGCATATATGCCAGATTATGGACATTACACGTTAAGTAAGCATGTTTTAATGTCCTGAAATGCCATTCCAGAGGCTTCTTCTCATCGAATGCAAAAGATTCAGAAAAATAAAACGTTTAAGTTGTAAATGAAAACTGGAAAATTAAACAAACCTTTGTCACATCATTGACATTAAAGAGAGACATGCAGAACAATGTGGAGGACGTGATTAGAGAGAGGGATGAAAGAGGTGGTGAAGAGCAAGTGGAGGGGAGGAGGAGCGGGCGGCTGCTCGGAGATCTGCTTGAGCAGAATATGAATTATTTCAATGCTGACTCTTTAGAGAGAGTTCACACTCTTTCACTGACATCTTTTCTCCCTGACATCATCCTTCTTTCCTCCCCTGCATTTCTTATTTGGGGTGGAGATGACAGGAGCCAGAGAGGAGGGGAAAGGAGGTGAAGTGAGGAGAAGAGAGGAAAAAAGAGGTGATAGAGAGGGGACGGGGGAATAGAAATGGGTGGGATGTGAGAGGAAAGGAGGGGAGGAGATAAAAGGGGCGAAATGAAAGAGAGAGATGAGAGGAATAAAGGTGAGGTCAGGACCAATCATGAAAGAAAGAAGGAGAGGGGAGAAGAAAGGATAGACCTGGGTGGGAGGCAAAAGAAAGGAGGTGATAGAGAAATAGGACACGGACAATGAGAGGAAAAAGATGTACGGGCGAAGAAGTTGTAAACAGAAATGACAAAGATAGGGATGAAGGACAAAAATGGTTGTAGACAAAAACAAAAATAGGCCAGAGAGGAAAGAGCAAAAATATTGAGAGGAAGGAGGAAAGGGTTTTAGACAGAGGAAAAGATGGACAGAAAAGAAGAAAAAGGTTGTAGACAGAAGAGTAAAAAGATGGAGAGGAAGGAGGAAAGGATTGTAGAGGAAAACGGTGAAGACGGATTTCAGATGGAAGAGAAAAAATATGGAGCGGAAGAAGGAAAAATGTTGTAGAAAAACGGGATGATAGGAAGAGAAACCGGAGTAATCGGGAGGAGAAAGACAAGAGATCTGTGCTGCTCTGCAGGGCTTTCTCAGCCTGTCGCTGGAAGTCACAGATGCATGAGGGCTTCCTGTAAATAATTGAAGAGGGGGAGTCCCCCCCCCCTACACACACACACACACACACACACACACACACACACACACACACACACACACACACACAAGAAATCCCCTCTAAAGATGAGTAGAGGGAAAGTGTGGATGTGTGGTCATGTTCCAGCTCTGTGACTGATGGGCAGGCAGCTACATGATAACAAGTATATAAATTACATACAGCAGGTCTAATTTATCATAATGTCCGCACTGCTTGATGTTTCATTGGCCGATGCAATGGTACCGGCAGGTGTAGTGTGTTGTAGTATGTGGTAAGGATGGTGCCATGGCACCTGAAGACATACTCATTAAACATTACCAGGGTGTTATCACAGCTACAGTTTGTTTTATCCCGGTTTCAACCAGAGCGGTGATGTTTACCTTTATGTACAGTATGTGTGTAATGGTTGGTTCACAGTGTCTTGTTTATCGAACCCAGTCAGGATTATCTTTCATCCTGCCAGGTTAGTTTTTAGTGGATGTGTCAGAAAGTCAATACAAATCAGATTGTAGTTCCTGTACCTTCAACTAAACATGGTGCACTTGTCAGCAGTCTTTGGTGCAACATGTTCGAGACACTACAGGGCTGCATTTTGCCCTTGGAAGAATTTGTTATTAACAAGCAAACAACTCAATATTCCTGGTACAAACACACATCACTGAGACACTGTGACTGCATTGTAATCATTAGAACATAATGTACTAAATACAATGTGCACGAAAAGGTCTTTAATGATGTTACATGTAATATTTATTTCTGGTGGATTCTGTTTTTGTTTCTGTGTAAAGGACCAACCTGATTGTATTTACTGTATGCATGTCAGACCTAGAATATATCGATTTTTCTGAAGATATTGGTAGGATAAAACTTAATTCCCTTTTCATACTTTACAGTTTTTCTTGATTGCTTTGACCTGCTTAAAGAAACTGGAATCCACTCGGTTTTCATCATCACAGAAGACACCTCTTACAAATGTGTTAACCCTTTCTAATTGGATTGACACATTTTCCCCACCCTTTTGCAGAACAGTTAACACGGATGTCATTCAAGCAGTCCAAACTTCATTGTTTTAGCTATGGTAACCAAACAGAAGCCATATGTTCCTAACTATTAGAAACTACCTACATCAGTATGAAATCACTGAAGCACCTGTTTGACGCTCCTTCACACAAATCTTCAATTAGCAGTCAGTCTGCAAGGTTAGGCCATGTGGCCCCATCGTCAAGACAGAAGAGACTGAGTATCAATAGTGGCTATTTCTTATACTCTACAGTAATAGATGTTTATACTTTACTGTAATAGATTTTATTTTTTCTTAATTTCTTATACTCTAATGGATTTTATTTTGGTTTACATGTATTTTGTGTAATATTTACAGTATTTCAGTTTTCAGCCACAGTTTCAAAATAAGGATCAGTGGAATCAATAAAATTTGCATCAAAGCATTTCTGATTCTGGATCCAATTCTTTGCAAGAAGGCAAATTTGACAACAAATGGCACTGGCATGAAAGCTACGTACAGTAATATGCTACAATGACAAGCAATGGTGCACTGATTCACACTCGAGTGCTGTATTTAGTATTTTGTTGTCCACTGTGTAATGGTTGATGGAAGAGCTCATACACTTGTTTGCAAGTTGTGTTGTTTGAAGGCAAAATTTTCTTTTGTTGCATATTTTAAATGTTTTGGCACAGTTATTTTGACCGTGAGTGCCACTGTTTCGGCCTGTGTGTTAACTGTTTTGAAAAATGTGGAGTTTGAGTTGACTGCGGTGTCAAAGCAATCAAGAAAAACTGTAATATAGCAACGTAGTGCTATCAAGACAGTTATGCGATTATTATTATGATACCAGAAAATTATTGATTTAGGACATTTCCTTGTTAAGTGTCTTTTCTATTTGAGTCATAGCTTAGCTTGTTTCTAAATCAGTGCTGCTCTGCTCTCCATGATATTCTTTATCCTCTTATTGCCAATTGTTAATGATATGCTGCAAACTTCGTTGTACATGGTAGGACTGTCTTATTAATCGATCCCAAGCATCTGGCAGTGTGTGGTTGTGCATGTACGTGTGGTGCGTGCATGTGTGTGGGTTTTGGTTGTGCGTGCGTGCGACTAACAGATGGCACAGTGTGCAATGAGCTGCTATGTGATAATTATGGAGCATGCTGGGGAAAATGGGAAAAAAAAAAAGTGCTGATGAGTTTGGGACTGTGTGTTTGTGTGAGTGACACTAGTGTGTGCAAAAGACAACACATTGGTGTGTGGGTGAATTAGGGTGGTAGTTGTAGATGTCAGGATGTCAGCTGAGAGGTGAAAGAGGACATTGACACGTTTCCTGCAACTAACCTCTATTACTGCTACTCATTATTATTATTATTATTATTATTATTATTATCTTCTTCTACTACTTATAGATGAATTAGGTGATGATGACAGAATAAAATATTATGTTAGGGTTAAAAGTGCATAAAAACTGTTTATGTACCAGTGTGGGCGTGAGACATATCTAGATCATGACTCAGGTTTGGGTACACCAGAGCCCCCCTAAAATCTGCTTGTTTTTGAAATCTGAATGTTGCTGACTGTCCACCAGCCAAGATTAGAAATGACATTCAACACCTTCAATTCCATTCTTCAACTATTTTTTTTTTCTTCCGCTTGTTTCTTTGCTAATACTCCTCTCTCTTCCCCCTTTCTCTTTGAGTCCAGGTAACCCTTAGGTCATAGAAACATCTTAGAGTAAGGGACAGCATTGGCCTGCAGCATAATCTGGTGACTGGTCCTCCACAAAAACTCTTTGCCCCCCTGAAGGAAATCAGAAAGTTATATATGTTTCAGAACTAACAGTATACATCCAAAGCCTATTTAAATCCCAATAAAAGTAACATGAATTTATCCTCTAATAATTAACACCCCCGTGTGGAGAGCAAACCAAGACTTTGTCTTTGTCTGGGTCAAACCGTGGAACTCCTGGTGCTGAAAAGAGGTATAGTAGGCTTGCTAGATAAATAACATGAACAAATAAAAGTATGGTAGCATATTAAATCAAAAACAAATGTCATTCATGTCTTCTTTCTGACCATGGGAGATGAATGTCTCACACAAACAAATCACGGTATGATTGTAATATTAGTTAAATCAAAGAAAAAAGGCAAAGAAAGGTCAAATAAACGCATACTTACACACATACTGCCCATTCTTCTTTTCACTTTGCACTTTTCTATGCCCATTTTCATTTCCTAGAGCCCAACATAACATCTTTAAAGGCACTGAACACCCACACAGGTGTTTTGAGTTAATCTGGCTGATGAGACCTCTTCCCAGGACTGTGTGGGTGTGTCTAGACTGATTGATTGACATCTTCCTGAGTCTCTTGTTAACCTTGTTGCACCTGTTAGGGCAGGACAAATGACAGCTTATTGGTAGAAAAGATATGTGACCTAATAAATTCCCATCTAAGCTCCAGCCCACTTCAACCTGAGCAGAGGTCTAATCAGCCACAATAACTGAAATCACTTGTGTGGGTGTTCAGAGGCTTTGGATCTTGTTTTATCTGACCAACAGTCCAAAACCTAATGGTATTCAGTTTACTGTGATATGACAAACAGAAACTCTGAGAGCATGAAATCAGAGAATGGTGTTTTTTCTTGAGAAATGACTGAAACAATGAATCAGTTAATAAAATAGCTGCTGGTTGATTTTCAGCTAGTTTCAGCTCATTTCATTAATTACAACATAAAAACTAGATGCAGAGCCCTTGTGTATCTTTTTCTATATAGTGGATTTATCTTCTCGACTCAATCTTTTCGCTCTCTTCCTCTGCTGCAGCATGTTTTCTTACAACAGGATGTTTTCAACAAACATAGGAGTGTGTGTGTGTGTGTGTGTGTGTGTGTGTGCGTGCGTGCGTGCGTGCGTGCATTCATAACACAGTCGGTACAGCACTCAGACAGAGTGAGTCCTGTGATGTCTACATCCAGAGAGATGAGAAGGAAGACGAGTGTGGCAGAGAGAATAAATGTTAGCCATGTGAGTCATAACCATGGTCATAACACACTCACACACAGACACACACATTTTCTGGTGACTAGTGAATACATTAGTTGCCTGTGTGCTCTGGAGTCTCTTCAAAGATGTTGCTCTGTGCATCATGTCATTGATGCACCACGGGACAGACATCACACTCAATAGCAGGTTTAAAACTATCGTCCACTGATGACGTTCGACGGTCTTTACTGCTGTATGTGTAGCCTTCCCAGCCTCCCTCTAATGAATCACAGTCAGCACCTTTTATTAAGCTGTTCAGAGATTCTTATCAAGGTGGTTTACTGATGTCAACGCTTGACATAATGGATTGATGTATTCAGAAATCTGATCAACTTCAAAACCCACAAACTCAGACATTTTCACCTTGATAAAATAATAATAATAAAGACTTTATTTCACCGATGCGATTGCATTTCTGTGGATGTGATGAAATCGGCAAACTGAACTTGCTGCCAATAAAACTCTGACATTTCTCTAATGCTGCCATTTTATCGGTCCAAAACATCCGACCCATTCTGAAACAAACCCATGCAAAAACGTACTGAACCCGACGTGCACAAATTAATTCACAAAATAGAGGGACCTGATCTGATGTGGACCCGAACACAGTTAGACCAGACCTGAATAGACCCAAGGATAATTAGACCCGATCTGAATGCCGTCGACCTGAACAGACCCTTATAGAGAAAGAACTCTGACACCAGCATCATGTTATATCAGTTAACAAGCCGCTGTGTTTGAAAAGTGTTGCAATATCATAATAATGTCCTTAGAACGAATATAAACTATATTACTCAAACTTATAGATCGTGTTTCTTTGTCTCACCGGTGCTGGGGGTCAACAGGCCTCCATGCAGCCCCCTCACGTAGGTTTGAGGGCATCATGATATGAAATGGTGGTTGATATGCGGCAGACAAATCTTTAATTCAGGATATCAGCCATGTGATCTTGAGCACCACAAAGAACATAACCTTTAGGACAGTGCCTAAGGAGTGGCAGACCGGGGGGGGGGTTCCCCTGTTCAAATAGGGAGGACACTAACTAGGTATCTCCTAATACAATCCACTAGTTCAGTTTCCCAATCAGTCCTAAAGGAGTGCCTGTGCTATGAGTTGTTGCTCCAGCTTGAACACACCTGATCCAATTAAGAGCCACACATTTCCATAACAGCGTAATTGGATCAGGTGTGCAGGTCTGGAGTGGCTGAGGAACACCGTGGTGTTACTTACACGCCGAGAGCGACGCTGTGATTGGAGTCAGATTGATGCTTTGATTCAGTTTGTCTGGGCTGGAGGACATCCTTTCAAGGCCCCTCTCAAAGCACCCTCTTCACTTTTGTTTTCATATGCTGACACTTTTCTTTCCACTCCTCCACTTCCTTCTTCGCTGTGGGCTTTCTTTTCTTTAGAATGATTTGTTTACCCACAATTCCCCTGGGTAATTAGTGCTGTGATAATAACTGGTGTTGGAAACAAACACACCCACTCATTGAGCAGTACACGCAAAAACACACACACACACACACACACACACACACACACACACACACACACACACACACACACAAACATATGTACATACACATTGGGATGAAAAACAACTTCTTTGAGCTTAGTCGCATTAAGCAATGTTGCAAGGAGAGCAACTGCAAATCAGAACTATGCTTTCTCAATTAATTAATTAATTAATAATTTTTATGAAGGTTTAACTTAAAATAACATACTGTAAGAAACTAATGCTGTTTGTCAATTCATTATTACTATTAATTAACTTGAAGGTGTTGATATGATGATATGACCATACTGTGTTATCGTTTAACGTAATTTAGTTGGAATTAATAATTCCAACTAAGGCTACATTTACATTGCTACGTTTTGGTTTTAAAGCAGAGTTTTGCATAGTAAAGTATAAAGTAATTTGAGCTCCAGTAGAATAACTAATCTGGTTTAAACTAACACGCCCAAACCTCATATTTCATGAACATTCTCGTATACTGGGCATGCACGTGCCAGGGTAAATAGGAGGCAGCATGTATACTCCGCTCGTTGCTGGTAGTTGCCATGGTAACATTAGTAGCTTAGTCTCAGAGAACGAGACGTCATGACCCAATCACGCAGCGAAACATTGGCGTCAGTGTTGGTGTTGCCAAAGGTCTCCATTTGCGGGCGTTGAAACTGCAACACAACCCCGGGGATTCCAAACCAAAACGGGCTCAGAAGTGTTTTCAAATGTCTCCGGTTTAGACAGTGTGTAGGCAAGGTGTAAATGTAGCAAAAGATATTCATTTTTAAACCAAAATGTAGCAATGTACAGTGGCACTCATAAGGTAGTGAACCCATGCTAAAGTTGACTAAAAAGAGGAATAAAAAAAATCATCTTTTTGAAATTGATCTTAATGCCTTACTTAAAAAAATAGGAAAAATCCAACCTGTAAGGACACCAATTTTCTTTGTGAATGAATAATGTATTGTAAATAAATAAATGTTCTTCCTTAAAATACAGGGGGCATAAGTAAGTACACCCCTTAAAATAGCCCCACATCATCACATACCCTTCACCATACCTAGAGATTGGCATGGTTTTATTTCAGTTAGCCTAATAGCTGGTTTGATTTGCATTGAGAGATGATCTTATGGAAAGTACCCCTGTCAATCTCTAGGTATGGTGAAGGGTATGTGATGATGTGGGGCTATTTTAATTCCAAAGGCCAAGGGAACTTTATCAGAATGCATAGTATCCTGGATCCATGAAATAACTGGCCTTTACAAATAAAAATCTGCCAGTCTCTATGGGAATTTAACATAGGGGTGTACTTACCCCCTGCATTTTAAGGAAGAACATTTATTTATTTACGATACATTATTCATTCACAAAGAAAATTGGTGTCCTTAAAGGTTGAATTTTTCCTAATGTTTTTAAGTAAGGCATTAAGATCAATTTCCAAAAGATGATTTTTTTTTCTCCTTTTTTTAGTCAACTTTAGCATGGGTTCATAAACTTATGAGTGTCACTGTAAATGTAGCCGAAGTTGTAATTAAAAACATGAGTTGAAGAGCGTTGTCGAACAGTTAAGTTCATTAAATATCGATTTGATCATTTAATGTGATTTTGCCATATATACATATATATGTATATATATTATTATCGCAAAGTTACCTATATATATATATATAATATATATATACACATACACACACACACACACACACACACACACACACACACACACACACATTTGGAGCTGTCCTGACAAAAGAAACAAAAGTGTATTCACTTTTACCTGACAAGGCCCTCTAGTCTGTCAGGAAAAAAGTCTGAAGTAGCGTAACATTATGATGTCACTATAAATCCTCAAAGAGAGGAGATCTGGGTGGATGGATGGGTCAACAACTCTTGGACATGGGAGGCCACTTCCAGTTTTCAACCAACAGTCAACTTTGTTTTCTTTTAAACATGAATGCAATTGCTCCCTTAACTCAAACAAGGAGTTTTTGTGCTTAAATTGAACCAAATCTCTACTGTAGCGATGGCAGATCAGAAATCAGTCATATGAATAGTTTTGATAAAGGTCTAATTATTTTGGAAGGCAGTGACAAACAACATATTTTTTACAGGTTATTACAGGTTGCAAGAGGTGGAATTACACTTGTGCACGACAGTGTACGGTAGTTCCGACATAGGGAACATTAGACAGATGTGTTGTGCATTGTCAGGCTTATATAACTCTTTAATTAAATACCTCTAAGTAATTATGTTTACATTCTTTCATCAATGTTGAGTAATGGTAAGGAAGGCTTGTCTCCCTACTGAATAGGAGGCTTAAATGGTGTTTGCATTTTTTCATTCACTTCGATAGAGAAAGTTAATTGCAAAAGGTGCAGTGGAAATGACAGATGTGTGTTAGGGCGTTTTCACACCTGTAGTTTGTTTGCTTTGGTCCGAATCAGTTGGTGTGTTAGTAAACTTGGAGTGATTTGCCCTCGGTCGGTTTGGTTTGGTTTGGTTTGGTTTGGTTTCACACCTGGAAAAATCCAAGCGTACCAAAATGCGTCATTACAAATCAGGCAAGAACGTCCAGCCCTCTTATTGGTCAGATATGTCTAGGGGCGGGAGCAAGATAGTAAATACAGGAAGAAGGTCCTGTGTTCTGGTCTATTGGTCAAACCAGCTCATTTCATTAAAATTATCAGACATTTTCAGACTACGTCTGCTCTGGTCATCGAGACTTCACTCTGCTCTGCCGGTGTCTGTCTCCAATTTTAGCAGCAGCTGGTTTGACCACGGAGATACGAGTGACGGACGGCAAGCTTGACTGCAGTCTATTTCTGTGATAGAAACACTGCAAGCTGCTACAAGATTGCTAAACACACCTGACTACAGGAGACATTGGCTCAGACTTGCGGAGTACATATAGTTGGTGCGGTTTGAGTACAGATCACGTTCTCATCACAAACGAACCGCTCCAGAGTTTGAATGAAAGCGTACTGAGACCACCTCTTCAAGCAGGTCTCGGTACACTTGTTTGGTCCGCTTTTGATGCGCACCAGAGTTCGATTGCCACGTTCTCACCTGCCCAAACGAACCGCACCAGCGGGGCAAACAAACTCTAGTTCAATTCAACCGAACTAAAGGCTGTCGGTGTGAAAACTCCCTTAGTGAATAGGTGAATACTGAGGCTTTCTTCAACCTACTCCTGTTGACACTAACAATCTCCAGCAGTATCGGAAACTTGTAGGAGAAAACTGACCCTCTGGTCTCCACGGTATTTTTGTAGTCACACTGTAACCCATTGATGCTCAACTAAATGTAGATAAATGTAGCTTCAGGCTGTCAATCAGTCTGTCTTTAGCTTATGTGCCCTGAGAGTCAGATCTTGAAAGGAGAACTTGTGGCCTCAGAGTCATTCACCAGCTGCCCTGGTCAGCGAGGTCACAGGCCTGAACTGTCAGTGTATTGTGATGTCATTCATTCAGCTCTCTTTAACAAGACTCAATCCTGATTGCCAGTGGATTAAAGGCTTTGATCAATTTCAACAGTCCAAAGGAACAGTAATTATTTCCAACAGTTAATTGTTGTATTATAGATATGCTTCTTCTGGGAAGCTCCCAGTGGCTAGCAGTCAATCTGTGGTAGCACCAGGCAGCTCTAGTTGCCAAGTGTTGTTATTAGTGCAGCTTTGTGTAGTGCCAAGAGTGGAGTTTGCTTTTCCAACTCTGTTTTTAAGTTTCTTATTTTTAGGTCTTTAAGGGACCAAGTCCTGCCTGTATCACTTTAGTATGTTTTTGCACAGGATGTTTAACATGTTAATGGGCTCCTCTCTATCTGATTACGGCTGCTATTCAGGCTAGGATGCATGCATGTGTGTGTAATTCAAAAGATAACAGTGTGCATGCATGTGTGCACTTCCACTAAATATCTGCAGAGCACTGAGAAATGAAAGAGGGAGAAAAAAAAGAAGAGAAATGCTAAGATAAGAAGAGAGAGAGAGAGAGAGAGAGAGAGAGAGAGAGAGAGAGAGAAAATCCCCTGCTGTTTTTCCCAATCAGGAGGCGTCGTCCTCCTCCTCACTGGGTGATTTATTCTCTCTTCTCTCCTTCATGTCCCAATTTCCAACCCCACCACCCCACCCTCCATTTCTTTCATTCATTCTTTCTCCCAATGTTCTTACTATGGGTAGCTTGTGAACATAGCTGTTTAGAAATGACGACCGACCACCTTCAGGCAGGCAGTGTTGTTAAAATGACTCACCTGGGACGTTTTCATCCGAAGTAATTCTTACAGTTCACTTTTTCTCACTGAATTCAGTGGGGAATAAATATTTCTTCTTCCGACGAGACTGAAAGAGGCCTCGGGATCAAACATCTTTTACTTTAAAAGCAGCATTAAGTAATGTATGATCTCACTGGCACAACATTAATAAGTGTTGGGCACTGCTTTTTGCACGCCAGCAAAGATCACCCTTCTTAACAAATGAATACTGAATCTGGGGTGCCGGTCAAGACTCAATATACACTACCGGTCAAATGTTTGGGGTCACTTAGAAATTTCCATTCCACTCCATTATAGACAGAATACCAGCTGAGATCAGTTGCATTGTTTTTTTAACCAGGGCAGCAGTTTTCAGATTACATTATGTGCTTACATAATTGCAAAAGGGTTATTCAATGTTTTCTCAGTTAGCCTTTTAAAATGATATCAGATTAGTAAACAGAATGTGCCTTTGGAACATTGGATGAATGGTTGCTGATAATGGGCAATGTAGATATAGCATTAAAGATCAGCCACTTCTTTCTACTACAGTCAAGAACTCTTTTATTCTAAGTGACCCCAAACTTTTGACTGGTAGTGTATATTATTAATTTTATTTGATCCTGGAATGAAAAATATTAAGCATAGTTAATCCAAATCAAAACCATGCTTACCAAAAAAGAACACTTGATTTGTGTGTGTGTCACTGCCATTGCCAATAAATAGAGCATTCATTCATTATAACCTTCTCTTGTTTTGTTGCCATCCAATCATTTAGTCACATTTCATATCCCAGACAAGCCCCCCTGCACCTCCCTCCATTCATCTGCTAGAGCCACAAGTGTGTGTGTGTGTGTGTGTGTGTGTGTGTGTGTGTGTGTGTGTGTGTGTGTGTGTGTGTGTGTGTGTGTGTGCACGTGTGCATGCGCGCACGCGCCAGTGTCTAATCCTTCACAGCCGGTATTGGTGCCACCCAACCCTGCCTTTGATAAGTGTCTTCCTATGTTAGTGTGTGAGTGGATGTGGTAGAGCATGAGATATAGCACATTATATGTTAAATTACCAATGCAAGTGTGTGTGTGTGTGTGTGTGTGTGTGTGTGTGTGTGTGTGTGTGTGTGTGTGTTTCGCTCTGCCACTCTTGAAGTCCCCACTACAAACCCAGACACCCACCGACCCCTCCCTCTCAGCGCTGGTTGGTTGCCACGGCTACAGTGTCGCCTCTCTTCCTCATGTTGCTATGAGACTCGGACCGACAGACCTGAGCTGAATGACAATGTGCCTGTGGCTCTGGCAAAAAGGCTCACAACAACCAATAAGAGACGGTCTAGACAAACACTTCCCAATCTGAGGTCTGGGGACCTCCGGGGTGATTGTTTGGGTTGGCAGGAGTGTCCTCAGCCATATGAGGGGTAGATTGTTAATACTATTTATATCCTCAGCCATTGTATACTAAATTATTATGAAAGTTCCTTTATATAATTTGATAAAAATCTTGCCCCAAGAAAGGAAGATTATTGTTATACAAGGGGAGATAATAGTGATACAATAGTAAAAGCTACATTGATCAATATTGTTTATATTAACAATTGATTAATGACTATGTATAATATGAAAGGTGCTTGTCATAGTGACAAACCCACAAAAAAAGGTCTGATAACCCACCTGCCAAGTACCAAGTGTCAGACAGACAAAGAGACTAGCTGGTAAAAAGAGTGGAACATGTAGCAGCTAAAGAGTTTTTAGATATAAAAAAGGAGATTGTTTAATCTCAGGCTGCCTTATATACTTGCTGTGACTCAGTAATGTATTTTTTGCCCAGTAAGAATAACACCTTTATTCAGTGCTGAAATATGCTCCTCTGAAGGCGCTGGTGACCATGGAAAAGAGTTCTGACACATCAGCCGGGCTGATGTGGGTGGGAGGGTGAGATCTTTTGGGTTTTGTGTAACCAGAATCAATCAGTTTTTTTTATCTGTTTAGTTTGTTTTTTATGTGCATACAGACACAGAGAGTGTCAGGGAAGAATGACATAGCGAGAAATACATCAAAGCACTCAACAGTGTGGTTCCAGAAGTGAAAATCCCATTCATTTTCTCCATAAGGATTTTGGCTGTTACCATTGAAATGTTTACCGCACCCGTGAACCCACGAACGGCTAGCGAGCTGCTACCATTAAAGTCTGTGATCGTTTATGTACACGGTCTTGTACCTTTACCTTTTTTGCCATTTTCCAAAAGGTTTTTCTGCGCAAAATCCAAGGTTTTATGGTGACGATTCATCTGGTAGCTGGTTGGCTTGGTTCCAGGCTTAAAACTTTTTATATAAGCATTTTCTGAAACGTCAATCACGCCCCCTTCTGGGGGAAAACAATCCTGCGTTCCGCATAGACGGCAATGGCATCAACAGAAGAAGTTGAACATATCTCCAAACTTTTACTTTAAACAACCCGTTTTAAATTAATAACACTATGCTGAAGAGTTGCTGTATAGTTGGTTGCACCACCAATACATCCAAAAACTTCTTCGATTTATTCCCCTGCCATGTCCTAAAAAAAGATCCTGATAGGGGCTTTGGCTCCAGGCTATAAACCAGACCGGCATCACAGAGGCTCCCTTGCGCTGTCACATCAGGAGAGAAACAGGAAAAAGCTGAAAAGCTGTCATGTAGGGGGTCAATGTAATGGAGAATTTCATGCTGAGACTTGAGGCTCATAAGATAATGTTACGTGAATATTTACAGTCAGTGTGGTAAATCGCTAAATGATGCTGCTGACAGTTACTACTTATGGAAAGCTAACGTTAGGTTAAATAAGTGCGAGGCTGCTATTACCAGTAACAGTTACAGCTGTCGTCTCAAACAGTTGGCTTTTAATAACAGGTTGGTTAATTACAGACAACACTTTGTAAGGTCGGTTACACACTGGATGTGTCGCGCGAGCGTGTCAGCCGCGTGGCGTGTCCGTTTATATTTCGGCTCCCATGTTAACAGGTTAGAGCTTACACACTGCCTGCGTGAGACGCGTGCCTGCTAGAAATAGAACCGACGCCTATTTTTCACGCGAGACGCGAGCGTGTTGGAAGCGTTTCCAGGCAAAATAGAATAGGAGGTTTGTGTGTCCCTATGAACCTGAGGGCTGTGTTGTCTATAGCTGTGTGCTCCTGGTAGGGTCTCCCAAGGCAAAGTGGTCTCAGGTGAGGGGCCAGACAAAGAATGGTTTAAAAACCCCCATGAAAAAACGAGGTAGAGATGGAGTGACCCTGCCCGGAGGAAGCCCGGGGCCCCCGTCTGGAGCCAGGCCCAGATGGAAGGCTCGTCAGCGAGCGTCTGGTGGCCGGGTTTGCCACGGAGCCCAGCCGGGCACAGCCCGAAAATGCTACGTGGCATCCATCTCTCCAACCCATGGGCCCACCACCTGTGGGAGGAACCGCTGGGTTCGGGTGCGCTGCCACATGGGTGGCAGTGAAGGTCAGGGGCCTCGACGGACCAGACCCGGGCAGCAGACGCTGGCTCTGGGGACGTGGAACGTCACCTCTCTGTGGGGGAAGGATCCGGAACTTGTGCGGGAGGTGGAGCGCTACCGGTTAGATCTGGTGGGGCTTACCTCTACGCACAGTCTCGGTTCTGGAACCATACTCCTGGATAGGGGTTGGACTCTTTTCTTCTCCGGAGTTGCCCAGGGTGTGAGGCGCCGGGCGGGTGTGGGGATACTCACAAGCCCCCGGCTGAGCGCCACTACGTTGGAGTTTACCCCGGTGGACGAGAGGGTCGCCTCCCTACGCCTGCGGGTTGTGGGGGGGAAAACTCTGACTGTTGTTTGTGCATATGCACCAAACAAGAGTTCGGAGTATTCGGCCTTCTTGGAGACCTTGAATGGAGTCCTGCATGGGGCTCCAGTGGGGGACTCCATAGTCCTGCTGGGGGACTTCAACGCGCACGTGGGCAATGATGGAGACACGTGGAGAGGCGTGATTGGGAGGAACGGCCTCCCTGATCTAAATCAAAATTTTTTGTGTTACTACTTCTGTGCTAGTCATGGATTGTCTATAACGAACACCATGTTCGAACATAGGGATGCTCATAAGTGTACTTGGTACCAGAGCACCCTAGGCCAAAGGTCAATGATCGATTTTATAATTGTTTCATCTGATGTGAGGCCGTATGTTTTGGACACTCGGGTGAAGAGAGGGGCAGAGCTGTCAACCGATCACCATCTGGTGGTGAGTTGGGTCAGGGGGTGGGGGAAGACTCTGGACAGACCTGGTAAGCCCAAACGGGTAGTGCTGGTAAATTGGGAACGTCTGGAGGAGGCCCCTGTCCGACAGACTTTCAACTCACACCTCCGCCGGAGCTTTCCGTGCATCCCTGTGGAGGCTGGGGGCATTGAACCCGAGTGGAAACTGTTCAAAGTTTCCATTGCTGAAGCTGCGGCGAGGAGCTGTGGTCTTAGGGTCTTAGGTGCCTCAAGGGGCGGTAACCCACGAACACTGCTGTGAAAGAGGCAAAGCAGCGGGTGTGGGAAAAGTTTGGAGAAGACATGGAGAAGGACTTTCGGTCGGCACCAAGGTGCTTCTGGAAAACCGTTCGCCACCTCAGGAGGGGGAAGCGGGGAACCATCCAAGCTGTGTACAGTAAGGATGGGACGCTGTTGACCTCAACTGAGGAGGTAATAGGGCGGTGGAAGGAGCACTTTGAGGAACTCCTGAATCCGACTAATACGCACTCTATATTAGAGGCAGACCTGGAGGATGATGGGGGATTGTTGTCAATTTCCCAGGCGGAGGTCACTGATGTAGTCAAACAACTCCATAGTGGCAAAGCCCCTGGGATTGATGAGATCTGTCCAGAAATGCTCAAGGCTCTGGGTGTGGAGGGGCTGTCTTGGTTGACACGCCTCTTCAACATTGCGTGGAAGTCTGGGACGGTGCCTAAGGAGTGGCAGACCGGGTGGGTGTGTGCCAATTATAGGGGTATCACAATTCTCAGCCTCCCCGGTAAAGTCTACTCCAAGGTGCTGGAAAGGAGGGTTCGGCCGATAGTCGAACCTCAGATTGAAGAGGAACAATGTGGATTCCGTTCTGGTCGTGGAACAATGGACCAGATCTTTACTCTCGCAAGGATCCTGGAGGGAGCCTGGGAGTATACCCAACCGGTCTACGTGTGTTTCGTGGACGTGGAGAAGGCGTATGACCGAGTCCCCCGGGAGATACTGTGGGAGGTGCTGCGGGAGTATGGGGTGAGGGGGTCTCTTCTCAGGGCCATCCAATCTCTGTACGACCAAAGCGAGAGCTGTGTCCGGGTTCTCGGCAGTAAGTCGGACTCGTTTCAGGTGAGGGTTGGCCTCCGCCAGGGCTGCGCTTTGTCACCAATCCTGTTTGTAATATTTATGGACAGGATATCGAGGCGTAGTCGGGGTGGAGAGGGGTAGCAGTTCGGTGGGCTGGGGATCTCATCGCTGCTTTTTGCAGATGATGTGGTCCTGATGGCATCATCGGCTTGTGACCTTCAGCACTCACTGGATCGGTTCGCAGCCGAGTGTGAAGCGGCTGGGATGAGGATCAGCACCTCTAAATCTGAGGCCATGGTTCTCAGCAGGAAACCGATGGAGTGCCTTCTCCAAGTAGGGAAAGAGTCCTTACCCCAAGTGAAGGAGTTCAAATACCTTGGTGTCTTGTTCGCGAGTGAGGGGACAATGGAGCGGGAGATTTGTCGGAGAATCGGCACAGCGGGTGCGGTATTACATTCAATTTATCGCACCGTTGTGACGAAAAGAGAGCTGAGCCAGAAGGCAAAGCTATCGATCTACCGGTCAGTTTTCGTTCCTACCCTCACCTATGGTCATGAAGGCTGGGTCATGACCGAAAGAACGAGATCCAGGGTACAAGCGGCCAAAATGGGTTTCCTCAGGAGGGTGGCTGGCTTCTCCCTTAGAGATAGGGTGAGAAGCTCAGTCATCCGTGAGGAGCTCGGAGTAGAGCCGCTGCTCCTTGGCGTCGAAAGGAGCCAGTTGAGGTGGTTTGGGCATCTGGTAAGGATGCCCCCTGGGCGCCTCCCTAGGGAGGTGTTCCAGGCACGTCCAGCTGGGAGGAGGCCTCGGGGAAGACCCAGGACTAGGTGGAGGGATTATATCTCCAACCTGGCCTGGGAACGCCTCTTGATCCCCCAGTCGGAGCTGGTTAATGTAGCTCGGGAAAGGGAAGTGTTGGGTCCCCTGCTGGAGCTGTTCCCCCCGCGACCCAACACCAGATAAGCGGACGAAGATGGATGGATGGATAGATGGATGGATGGATGGATCTTGATGTTTGAAAGTCTCTAGGTTTTGACATCAATGTAGATATAAATGCAGTAAAAAAATTCAGAGTAAAGATTTTCAAATATTGCACCTGTCATACAGAACAAAATATTCTGTAACATATTTTGCAGTTAATACTGCCGACGTTGTCTTGCTTTAATCAAATCAGTAGGCTATATATTTATGTTTAACAACTCTCTCCCCATACGTCGAACAAGCCTATATATAAAAGGTAGGATAGGCTACAATAACAACGTAGTGTGTGTTCTGAGTGACGGTCCAACATCAGATAGGCTATATAGGCTCTTTACAGCTACACAAAGTTGTTATAAACAGATAGCCCACTTACCCATTTTTCAGAGTTTGAATCTGTCGGCGCTATGTCCCGAGATCAGCCCTCCCTGTACCTAGCAGCAGGAGCAGCGCCGCGTCAGACACTCTTCTGATGTGTAGGACACCGAAAAATCCACGCAGCCGCCACGCATCTGAGACGCAACAGAAACGCCACGCTCGTGTGACGCATCCAGTGTGTAACCGGCCTAACGTATGTACCAGTACCAGGGTGTATTCAGTCAGTGTTGGGCTGCTCCTCCCTATGGCTGGTCAATATTGTTTCATTGTTTTTTTATATCAGATGTATTGGCAGCCTGACAACAATAAAGGAAATGTTTTGTTTGTATTTTATTCTATTTATTTTAATTGTTCATTGAAGCATTTTGTATATATATTCTAAGTGTCCTGTGGAACTACTTGATCAGTTTTTAACATAATATGACCCATATCTCTTTCTGTCTGTCTCCTCAGGAACTGTTTACAGCGGAGTGTAAGTTTAAGGAGTCGGTGTTTGAGAACTACTATGTGATCTACAGCTCTATGCTCTACAGACAGAAGGAGTCGGGCCGGGCCTGGTTTCTGGGCCTCAATAAAGAGGGACAGGCCATGAAGGGCAACAGGGTTAAAAAGACCAAACCAGCTGCACACTTTCTGCCTAAACCTATAGAAGGTAACATGCATTTACACACACATGAACCAGGTATAATTCCTTCAGCTTTAATTTTTGGTTTAAGACACGATTTCTTTTGTTTCCGTTTACTGAAATGTTTGTAGATGTTACGTTTTATTCTTTCTTTTAGTGTTATTGGATTATAGAGTAAACCTTTTCCTCACATCTTCGTTTCTTTCCATCATTCATGCTTCCCTGACCTTCTCTTTTACACATTTTCATCGCTATTTTTCTCCTCCTAACCCTCCCTTTCTCCTCCTGTTTACTTTCTTTTACCTCTCTTCTGCCCTCTTTCCTTCATCAATTCCTTATGTCTTTCTTCTTCTCTCTTCCCACCATTACTGTATCTCCTTTATCTCTCCTCCTTCCTTTCTTTCCTCCCCCTGTCCTCCTCCCTCTTTCCCATCCGCCACTCCTCTAGTTGCGATGTACCGAGAGCCTTCGTTGCACGACGTTGGGGAGGCGGTGCCTAAACTCGCCGGGGGCCCGCCTTCCAAAAGCACAACCAGCGAACCAGTGGTCATGAATGGAGGCAAACCAGTCAACAAACCCGACAAGGAGGAGACATAACCCCGCCCCCTTTTTACCCTCCCCTGGCCAACCAGAGACCAGGAAAAGCCAGACACTCGCCCCACTGCTGCACTCTCAAAAAACTAAACCGCAACAAAAGGTAACCAAACAAACAGCTAGTTTTGACTGGTCAGCAGTGGGGCCGCACGTCTCGCCCCACCTCTCTCCCTATTGGACGGATCTGGTGTTGTGGGGCAGAGCCAGAAGGATGGAGCACTGTGGCTGGTGGCGGGGGAAGAGGAGGATGAAGAGCGTAAAGTCAGGCCAATGCCTGCCAGATATTTTGGAACTTTGACAGTGGCATGCCCTCATAGTGGGAGACAAAATGACTTCAAAACAAATATAAGCAAAACAAACAAAAAACAGAAACAAATGTCGTCTTCACCGGTATTTTTCTGTGACAATCTGTAAGAATGATGCCCCTTTTTCCTCTCCTGATAGTACTGTTTTCTGTTGCCAGATATGCTTGCTTGCTGGTGGCTACACACGCACATTCACACAACTCCCAGCCAAAATCGACCACTTGGATTCAATCTTTGAGTAAATGAAGAACAGATTAAAAAACAAACATCAGACAAAGAGAACTCTTTAAATACCTGATGATTCAGAGGATGCTCATTCATCAATTAAGATTCGGCGCAGGGCATTCTGTGAGCTTACAATGAAATGCACTTGAAAATGACCCTGTGCATTACATGCAAGGCAAACCCATCTTACCTGTGTCCCTTGTTCTAATCACATACTATATGGCTGTTAAAAAGAGAGACACTACATAACTTAAATCATGTTTGTCTTTTCAGTGTTCCTTTATTTTATATTTCTTGGGTGGTGTATTATTCTGCACACACAGAGCACTAGTGATTATCAAGCTACATTGTTGTACAGACACTAAACAGATTTTATTGTCTACCTATCTGTCTAACAAGTTTTTTTCCTGTCTCTTTATGAACGCTATGATTTCCACATCGCTGACACGTATAGCTCAGGAGAGGAGGTGAACAGTTGACGTGCCAAGCGAAGACTTTTGGTATCAAGTTGCTCAAATTTGTGTGTAGCTGAGTGCTGAAACCGCAAATTCCCTGTTTGGTTTGTAGCATGGACTGAAAAAATGATGCGTCTCCACTTCCTCCCACTGTTCAAAAGTGAAGCCAAAATATCCCGGATACAGGCGCCCCCATCTTGTTACTTTGGAGTCAGAGTCTGCACAATAGTGATCGGGCAGTGGAGCTGCGGTATCGAAGTCCCGCCCATACACCCGCCCGATCAATCGCGAGTCAATCACAGCTGTCAATTATGACGTTTCACCCCGTTTTTATAGCATCAAACAACTAATAAAAACCAAACTAATTAGAACTATTAACACAGACATCAGCGTGATAAGAACTATCCAAAATTACCGAAACCATCTTTGGGAAAAATGTATTTGAAGTGTACTTTGACTTTTTAGTTTGGCCCATGTCTAATCCACTAGTCTCGCTTTGCCAGACCCTCCTCCAAAGCACGTTGGAGGAGAGTCTGGCTACTCCACACAGCATTCGGGGATGGGAGGAAATTGTGCTCTGGTTTATTGGCATTTCTTTAAACCAATCACAATCGTCTTGGGCGGTGCTAAGCACCGGAGAAAAGCCGTGGTAGGAACTTGTTTTGGTGGAATGTTTAAAAGCTGTTTTAGTCGTGCAACAGAAAACTCAGACTGGACAAATAGTCTAGCTAGCTGTCTGGATTTACCCTGCAGAGATCTGAGAAAAGGTTAACCACAGTCCTCATAAATCGACCGGATTTTAAAATGCCAACACAAAGGAAGCCCAAGGCAACGGATCTCCGGCCTTGCCAACGGAGCAATCCCGGAAGTGGAACGTCAAGGATATAGACTACTAATCCACTAACATGGAGGTGGCGGGATTTTTGACCTATACTGCAGCCAGCCACCAGGGGGCGATTGAGATGTTTTGGCTTCACTTATACTGTACAGTCTATGCATCAACCCCTGGTTTGTAGCAACACAGAGTGTACAGGAGGCATGCTGGTGTCCAAGCAGCATGGTAGCAGTCAGTGTTTACATAAAGTAGCAGATATTGTAGAGGGTCAAACCTCAAGAGCGGTCAGATGGCCTCGTAGTACTTTTTCTTGCTGTTGCCTTTCCAAGTACTTGAAGTTGAAGGTAGTAATGAGGGTAATAATTAACAGGGTAAATGACGTTAAAGCCACTGTGTGTAAAATTTTCCGGCTTTTTAGACAGCCATGCACGTCACAACCCTCCCACAGATCCGACCCGGACCCGAGCAAAGTAACTAATAACTAAAGCTGTCAAATAAATGAGGTGAAGTATATAATATTAATATCAATATATTATTCTCTGAAATGTAGTGGAGTAAAAGTATAAAGTAGCATAAAATGTGTACCTCAAAATTTAAGTACAGGGTGAATAAAAACTATGTGGGTACTTTCAATTACGCACTGTGGCTTTAAATTATCCTATAAAAGCAGTTAAAGTTACTAAAAAAGTATTTGAAATGTGGTTTCTGTAACCACTGAAAACAAATGGCACGCATTGATTGCAGTGTCAAATCAATCTACTGAAGTATGGCTTTATGTAAAACGTTGAGAACTAAAGGGCAGAAAATCAAATGCCTTGAAATGAAATTACACCAAATATTCCCATTCCCATGCTTTGCCCTCTCACTGTGACAGTCAACATGGCACCAATCTGTTCTGGGCTTGAATCCTGTTAGACACCCAGGCTTTCTGTTTACTCGTCTTTCTCAGACAGCAAAACTAGATGCCAATTAACTCCTTGCAAAGTTACACCAGTAGTCCGTCATATCACTGAGGAGACATTAATACTGTGATCCCTCACTTTATATTAGTGTCAGAGACAATGAGGCAGACACAAATGAATATATTCAGTAAGAAACAGAAACTGTGCATCACTCTTGCTTTCAATCCCAATTTTGGGCAAAGTTAACACTTTGAATTTTAATCAGATCCTGGAAACACTGTCATATGTGCTGAAGATGAATGACCTCCACTGACGTTCCCAAGACTACAAAGAAACAACAAAGCAACCGCCCTAGAAAAAAAAAAACAAGGCTGTATCATTATTCCTCACAGTTGTTCCGACATTAAACAAGCACCCTCAGCTTCAGCGACAGGTGTGTGTCTGCGTAGCAGGTGAAACACTGCACTGCTGCACACAAGTGAAGCCACTCTAACGTGTTTAATGTTGTCACGCTGTGTTGTACTGTACAGAGGATACACTTCGCTACTGAAGAGACTGTGAAAATACAAGACGGCTCACAGTGTTTCTAATTGGCCATTCTCACATTTTGTTCTCACACACACCACATTTTTCTCTCCCCAGCTCTCATTACTTGCCTTCATGTTCAGATATGTGTGGCTGGCCATCTCACATTACATGAACTTATCTAGTCTAATGTCCCCATCCTTAATGACTGTTTTGAAAGAAAAATATT
The DNA here is from genome assembly GCF_008315115.2 of Sander lucioperca. Taxonomy (NCBI): domain Eukaryota; kingdom Metazoa; phylum Chordata; class Actinopteri; order Perciformes; family Percidae; genus Sander; species Sander lucioperca. The sequence goes on along the minus strand of NC_050196.1, from coordinate 8,973,971 downwards.
TGAGATTACTGATTACAAAAAGGCAATTCATTAAAGCCAAAATGTAATTCAAATATGTGTGAAATGAGAGATTTTGCATTTTAAGTTTCTGCATAATCTTGATGCTGAAAATCTGCAAGTGCGCGTAAAATGTAATGCTGCTGTTGTATCATCCGAACTTTTTTTTTTTTTTGCTGGGTAGTGCTGTAGATTCTTGCTATGCGAGTGCCTCTCATTCCCAGCCAAGCTCAAGATGTGAGATCCAGGGCGGCTGTAGATTTATGCTAAATGCTCATCCTTCCTGGGTTCCAGCAGGGCTTAGCCAAGATTTCCCAAATTCTCAAAGATCGCTTGACTTCAGCTCTGTCCTGTCTAATGTTACTTAGGCAAAGAGGGGTGACGGTGATGAGGAAGATGTCTTTCGACCAGTGTTGTGCTTGTCTCACGTCAAAGAAATGTGGATGTAACATAATATTGTCGTGTCACACTAGGGGTTACTAGCAAAACGGTAAAAAAAACAACAACCTGACAATCAGGTCTGTAACCGTCCTTTTTATGTCTTAATGTATGCTGTGTTGTCTCAGCTGCAAAATGGACACAAGACAAAATAGGACAAAAAAAAAAAGCTTTTGTGACCTGACCACTGCAGTACAGGTGCACTTTAGAGACACAGGAACATGTAGTGGTTAGCACTGTACTCATGATGTAGCTGGTGTCCCTCAGGTTTTCTTTGCGGTTTCTTTTTCCATTCCACTTTATTCCTCTGACAAAAAGACTGCCTTATTAAATCTGAATCAAATGAGAGCGTAAACACGCTCTCCTCCCAGCTGTTTCTTTCTCTGAACACTCTCATCCCCCCCCCACACACACACACAACATATACACTTTATCCTGTTTTAAATTTCAATTATCCTTTGATCCCCAATCTTCTGTTCACTGTAACTATGCTAGCTTTCGCTCTCTGCTAGTTTTGTAATCACACAGCCATAGAACTTATTCCCACCAACTCTTTTCTCCACCTCTCACTGTTTGGACTGTTTCCCACTTGTTGCATGTTTTTTTAAGAGAGGAAAGCTGACTGGGGCAAATGCATGTGGTAATTTAGGAAATGTGTTATCAAAACAAAACAAACATTTACAGCGTAGCACCAGTATAACGTTGCATCTGGCTCATCTCTGCCTTCGGTTTGCACTGGTAGATATTTGTCATTGTTTCTCTGTGGCATCAGAAGCAACTTACAGAGACATATTGTTTTTGAAGCATAATCCATCATTGCAGTAGGGGAGCAAAGGAAGAATGAATCAAAATTACTTTATATCCCTAACATTGT